>NC_056748.1:672059775-672360608 GCF_019279795.1 Protopterus annectens | reverse complement strand
TCTACCCATACCCCATGTCTATGATTCAGACTCATTACAAGAATTTTATCTCACAACAATGTAAGTCATACCTTTCAAATGTATACATTTTTTTAGAATGTCATTAAACTTGTGGTTTTCTGGCAAATCACTGGGATGATATAAGGAATGATGTCACAAACTAATGACATACATTTGAGTTTAAGACTTCATAGCCTACAGGAAATGGATGTCAACACAGATCCTGTTATTCTAACAACTAAGTTTATAAGAGCAATATTTAAAATCTGTCCCTATTTTGGGCCTTTGTCCCACCATTATATGAGGATTTATCCGGATTTCATGCACTAATAGGTTGAGAGGTATGATATAAGTCCACTATTTAATGTCCATTATTTTCTTTAAAAAATGACTTCCACAAATTTCCAACTTTTTGCCTATCAGTGACTGTACCTGGAAAAAATAACTACAGACAGATTTCCTGACTTGTAATAAAATAAGATATCCTTAGAATAAATGACATATCCTCCACTACAAATTCAGCACTATAAGTGATAACTGATTAAATTTACACAAACATGGAAAGGTGTAATAATTCAGTCTATCTTCACTGATCTAAATTGTCTGCACAATATTGTGTGTCTACAAATTTTATGTAATATCTCTACATACATGGCCCAAGTTATCCCCAAAAAGGGTCTTCAGACAAGTGTACCTGTAAATTAACAAATGTAAAATAAAAAAAAT
Source organism: Protopterus annectens (assembly GCF_019279795.1). Lineage (NCBI taxonomy): Eukaryota > Metazoa > Chordata > Ceratodontiformes > Protopteridae > Protopterus > Protopterus annectens. Next base: position 672,359,882 of record NC_056748.1, on the reverse strand, counting down.
TCCAACATAAGCACATCTGCTGCAAATACATTTCTCAAAAGCAGTACATGGATATATATATATATATATATATATATATATATATATATATATATATATATATATATATATACACACATATATGTATATATATTTTTTTCAAAATTGTCTTATTCTCCCTATAGTACTTAACCCATTCCTTTAACTCGCAAATTATAAATTGCATTGTTTATCCAGATGATATTGTGATTACAGCTAAACATTTCCCAAGACCATAGAAAGAGTTGGTGGAAATGACTTCAACCACATTTTTGAACAGGTTAGCCAATAATAACATAATTATACTTTTCAGAAAAAACATTAATTATTTGGAAATGAAAGATACTTATGAAAATGGTTATACCAACCATTTACTTTACAAGAACATACATACACACAGACACACTGACACACATATATTTATACACACACACACACACACACACACACACACACACACACACACACACACACACATGAGCGCATGTGGCCCATATGTTGACAGCAAAATGTCAATAAACTTAACATCGACACATTACCACACATGTACTGATAAATAATGCATTTCTACTAACTCTGTGGTCACACAATCTCCAGGGATGGGAATATTCCCATACTCAGGGAATGCTGATCTCACACAGTATTTGACCATCTCTGTATATTGACCAAATGCAGTCAATTAAACAGATGTCCACAAACAAGCATTTAGATGAAAAGCAGGACACCCCTATGAGATATATACATATATATATATATATTTTTTTTTTTTATATGTGTGTGTATGTGTATATATATATATATATATATATATATATATATATATATATATATATAGAGAGAGAGAGAGAGATGTGTGTATGTGCGTGTGTGTATGTATATATGTATACACAAACACACTCTCACACATATACATACATACATACACACAGATATATATATATATATACACACACACACACACACACACACACACACACACACACACACACACACACACACAAATTACACAGATATATAAATGTATCTCTTCATTTACATGTGTGTATTTACCTACATACTTAAAATGAAAAACATACCAACATATGTCCAAGGTGTTTAGAGAAATAATGCTATGAAGAGAATGACTGCTTTCTAACTGACACACACACACACCACACACACACACACACACACACACACACACACACACACACACACACACACACACACACAAATATATGTGTGTGTGTGTGTGTGTGTTGCTTGTTACCAGAGTAAAGTGGAACATCCATCTATCTGCTTCTGAAAGAGTGTATGACAACATTTATATTTTGTATGTGTGTGTCTGGAGTGTTTTTGTGTGTGTGCTATTATAGTCTTAGAAATTAAGCATTTAAAACTGCATACAGTACATTCTACTGTTCTAATGAAACAATGCCTTTCTTAAAGGATAACTTATGGATAGTAATGTAATTATGTAAAGCTTTGTGTCAGTGTACAATCAGATGCTGAAGGTGAATTACTTTGTCTTTTGTGAAAACCTGAAATATGAAGTTGAGTTACATTTTTTACTCTTGAATATGTTTTACTGACATAGCTCAAATAGTTAGAAGAAAGTATGTTTAGAATAACAGACACAGAAAAACACACTTTTAATCAACATCAGATGCAATACCAAGTTATGCATTTTCTTTTTATTTAATTTGATTTGGGTACATTGAAAAGTTTGTCTGTATTGTATAAAAATTGGAATCCTGCTGTGGTCAGGATAAAACAAATGGTACTCTGCTGTGCTGAGATGAAGTAATCCAATCATAGAATGATTACGGTATTGTTTAACTAGCAAAGGAAATGCATTACCCAGATATACCCCTACATTGTTTATATATTTTCAAAGGACATTTTTTTTGCTGACATTTCACTGAGATACTTATTTGTTTAGTTTTGCAAGAAAGATTTTATATGATTATGATTACACTTGCTTCTAAAGGCACTCTGCTTACCTCTGCCTTCACTCCTACATACGGCACACTCAACTACAGTTACTTAAGCCTTTTCTCCCCCCCCCCTCCACCCTTACCTCTGGAATGAGATTAGAGATAGTCCCTATACCTGGGTGCCATTTTGAAAAAGCTGCCCTAGCTGTCCTCCTCCCTTAGACATGCTGTTTGTCTCTCGTATAAGTTCTTTCTCATCACGAACTGCATAAATGAAGTTTGGAACAAACTAAGTTGTCCCAGGACATCTTCATGGGGGTGTTAGGTTAATATTAAGGGGAGTTAAGTGGGTTGGGGAGGTGAAAGGGTTAAGTGGAGGCAGGGATGGTTGGACAGAAGTGAGATAATGATGGGGAGGAGATTAAGAGGTTTAGTCCAGTGTAGTTGGGTTAAGCAATCACATTTTGGTGTGAACTTGCTATAGCAGGTATTCGCCCACAACGACCTGGTGGCTCTATGGAGCAGGTAGGCCGTGAATGGTGAGTGGGTAGCATGAGGGCAAGGTAAAGTTTGGTTAAGTAGCCGTGTTCAGTAGAGGTAGTTGGTGCTGAGTTATTTTATGTTACCCGGCTAGAGTAGTTGTGGGAGTGTGATACCTGAATGGGGAGAATCGTTGGTGGGTGGTTTGATTTTCAGACCGGATTTATTTGGTGTGCGGTATTCGCAGGGTGGTGTGCAGGTTGTGGTGTTGGAGGGTTGGATGTGTGCAGTTCTCCTTGTGTGGTGTGCTTGGTTCTCGGGGAGGCAGTTGTGTGGCAGGCCTCTAGGGCTCATGGTGTCCTTTGTGTTTTTGTCCAATGGAGGGTTTGTGAGCAGATGGATGGTTGTGTGTGGCTGGCAGGTGGGTGCCTGGCAGTAGACCATTTGTATGATTGTAGTGCATTGGCTACTTAATTGGGGGACTGAGTTGCAGTTTGCAATATTGTTTGGTGTCAAAATTGGAGAGCAATGAATGCATTCTTTCAGTTCTGGGGGGTGCGGCAGGGGCCTTGAGGAGGTTGTTAGCTTGGGGGATGAGTTCTGTGTCTAATGAGGTAAAGGTCAATGGTGTAATGCTTTTTGGTGTTCTCCGGTGGTGCCTCCAGCTAGCGCAACTGGTGAGCTGAGATTTCCTTGGTGAGGAGAGATTGGCTGGAGGGAGCTGTTTCGGTTCCTTTCGTGGGTTGTGAGTGGAGTGGGGAGGTAATTGCTGCCTTGCATACACGAGTAGCACTGGCAAAAAAAAAAAGGACTGGGACAATTATGGTTGTTTCTTAGTTGTATACAAGGAAAGTCTTGCTGGGGGGAATTGCTAATGTCAATGTGCCTTGCTGCCTGTCCTATGATTATTTGCCTTTCTTTTAGGTATTTGCAGTTTTGGCAGCTTTGGTGTGTATGATCCACATGGTCTTTTCTGCCCTAAGATGGAAATCCTCATAGCCATTCTCTTGTTTCTTCTTTTTCGCGGGCTATGTGGCATGGTGGTTCTGTGCATGTGCATGCACTTAGACAGTGTATAAATAATCGGCCTGATTTTGTTGCATTGCTTTCATGAGGTGTTTGTTTCCTTGGCTTTCCTTGTTTCTGCTTGGTACCTGGTGATGGCGAGTTTCGCAGGCTTGGAGGCATGTTTCCCTCAGCGCGTGCATGGTTGAGTCCAGCGGTAGCTGTGAATGTCAGGTATGGAAGGTGACTGTTGGCACGCTTGTTTGGGAGTGATTCCTTCAGCAGAGTTGGGTTTCAGCATTTACCAAGGTGTTTTTCGATTTTGGAGTTGGGCTGACTTTTTATTTTGTGGGAGTGGCATGTAAAGAGGTCCCTGTGGTGGGCCTTGTTTGAAGGCAATGCCTCTTGGCTGTGCAGATTTCCCTCGTGTTATAGGGTCCATTTTAGTATGGTGTGGTTGCTGGCAATTTAGTGGAGAAGCATTCAGGACTGCAGATAGGGAATGATGACAGAGTATGGCAGACATCTGTTTGGTGGGCTTCATTCCCATCGGGAAATTCAGACTGTTGCAAAACCTGTTGTTCAGTCCACTTTCTAAGTTTGAAGTCCTTTCTCTGGGAGGCTTCACAGGTGGAGAGTAATGGCCATGGGCCATGCAGGTACGTAGCGGGATCAGCGGTTGGGAGGCAATGTGCTGTGCTGCTTTCCTCATTGGCAGCAGTTTAGATGGGAAAAAGAAGGAAGGAAAGGAGTTGTTTGCTCACTCGGGCTGGTCTGGCTGCCACCATGCTTTTTGACTCATTAGTCAGGCACGTGAAGTAACTTCTCAGTGGACCGGTGAGTGGTTTTGCGGGCTTACAACAAGTTGGCAAGGCTAATAACTGACAGCCATTCAGGTCAGCTGTTGATTGTGTAGGAATCCTCATGTTGGTGAATAGGCAGGCATAAATGATGGCAATGTAGAAGACGGATATCAAAACAGTTCCGGCATGGTAGGAGCAATAGGTTTATTTAGATATGTTATAGCACAACCAAAAATAAAAAATAAATCCAAATATAACAACCAAAAGCAGGATCCAACACAGATTTATTGGACAGTCTCTCTCTAGCGCCTCGGCTTTCTCCTTCAAGGAGAATACTATCAAATACATTCACAAATATTTATACCATAAAAAATTAATTAATTAAACAATTTAACAATTAATTACAAAAAAACTTTCCAATTGCAATCTACATTAATTCCACTAGGTGTCATAGTACCATATTTTAATATAAAAACTCTCTCTTTATATAAAAGTTTCTTTTTAACTATTTCATCATTTTTATCTACATTAATGTGTTCTCGAATAGTAGCAGACATGCCTTCTGGATCACTATTATGATAAACCTTAAAATGCATTGCAAGAGGACTTTCTATTTTTTTATTTTTGATGTCTCTTACATGCTCCTGCAACCTTACTTTAAAGGCACGTTTGCTTTTCCCTATATAAAATAGTCCAGACAGACACTTCAATGCATATACAACTACTTCTGTGTTGCATGAAAATTTTCCAGTAGATTTAAAACATTTCCCATTTATATACTCAAATGTTTTACTTACATATTGACAAGAAATACATTTCCCACATTGATAAGTTCCCATTAACTTCACATCTATATTTAAATTCACCTTTGGTGTAAAAAATCTAGCATGAACAAACATGTCTTTAAGGTTTCTACCTCTCTTGTAGGAAAAAGTAATATTTTTTGGAAATATATCTATCAAATCTTTATACTTAAATAATGAAGTCCAATAAAATTGAATTGCCTGTCTGACTTCTTCCGATAGTAAATCATAAGTCATTACCATGTACACTTTATCCAAATGCTTAGATTTTTGTTTCTTATCAAAATATTTATTTCTTTAACTACCCCCCTTCCATACATTACTTTCTTTTGCCTTATTTAAAGGCAATTCTACTTCTTTTGCATCATAGCCTCTTCTAATAAATAGCTGTGAAGTTTTTTCTAATTCTATATCAACTTCATTTGTATTATTACACAGTCTCATAACTCTTATAAATTCTCCATATGGTAGAGATTTCATTAGATGTAACGGATGGTAACTATTATTTAGATATGTTATTGGTGCATGTAACTCCGGACGACTTGGATAAGGAGGCATCACTGCCATTGGAGCGGTGCTGTGCTGAGCAAACATCAAGGATTGCACTATACTTATTCATGAACTTTAAGCATACTTGACTTGGTTCAGGGGTCCATTTCCTTCAGGGTGTTGGGAAACCCAAAGGTTTTAAAAAATAAATAAATAAAACTATCAGACATTTCAGGTTCGGACTTCTGTTTGCTGCAGTATGTATAGTTCACTGCACATGTGTTTATGACCATATAAGAGAAGTTCAACCAAGATAATAACAACCATGTTTTAAGAAATTCTTATTTAGTGCCATAAGGATTCATTTTGAAGAACTAATCCTTCTAAGGGTACAAGGGATTTTAATAGCTTCTCAAAGCACGTGTTTTCCTTGGTGCAAAGGTTGTGGACAGAACCAAGTCTATTGGAGATCCTTCTAGGAGGTGTTGCCAGCAAAGAAATGGCTTGGGAGTAAGCTGCCAGTGAGACCTTTATTTAATGGATGTTTCTGCATGTAACTTTGCTGTTTTATTTTGTCTTACAATACTACATCTGTTAGTAGCGTTCAGGGTGTGGTAAATGAGTAACAGTTCTCAGCAGTTAGTGCTTTAACTTGACGCCCGCACCTTTTCAAGATGGTTCTGTTAGGGCAAAAATATTTGTGAACTTGCAAAAAAAAAAAAAAAAAAAAAATGGATGGTGAGTTTATAGTTGAAAAGGGATTGGTTCAGTCCTAATGTTTGGTTCAGTCCTAATGTTCGGTTTAACAGCTCATTTTATATCTGTTGAATTTACACTTGTGGGCAGTAATTCTTTATTATTTCAGGAGCTCTAAGGGTATCATTTAAAGCTTATGGTTTGGAGTGTTGGGGTGGGTGGTGTGACAGCTTGGGATGGTGGAGCAGGACCTCTGTGCTGAAGGAGGTTATTGACTGTTGGAGGGGTTCAGATCTTTGGATTGAAGAGGGGTGGTGTTCACAACTTGTCAGATGCCTGCATAGAGATGGCAATGAAAGGTGCATGGGTGATTACTCTTTGAGGGGTATGTTGCTCTGTTTTGCTAGGGGATTAATAAGTTACGGTAGCAAATGTTGGGGGGGGGGGTTACTTGCCATGGCTCATTCCTTGCCACCAAAGGGTTTGTGAAATCTTTCACACCCCTTTTCTTGCCTCTATTGGTGCTGCACCTTTATTGGTACTACCACGTGGAGCAGATGTATCAAAAACGCACTGTTCCTCAACCTACAAGTAGTGAATAAGCAGACTCATTTAGGTATTGTAAGACGTTTTAATTCGACTTTGTCACATTCTGTACAATTGTCTGTGTTATGTGGATTTATACCTCAGAAAATGTTTATTGCTAGGTCATAGTTTCTCATGCTGAAGCACCTGGACCATACAAATAAGTTGTATTAATGTCCAAAAAAAGTTGAATGTTCTCCTTCTATGGCATGAATAGCACAGCTTGGAAGAGGGTCGTTTGAGACTTCGGCTGTGGGTGACTACTGTTCAGCACTTTGTTGAATTTCCTTTGTGGCACATCGTAGTGCTGGGGGAAGTTCCAGGGGCTGCAGTATATGCTGTAGGAACACGTAGTTGCAAAATGGTATAGGACAATAGTTAAAGGTTTGAAGATGTCTTGGCAGGTGTGTTATGTATTTTAGATTTACATTTATTTTCTTTCTTACAGATGGGGGTTTTTGGAACACTGCTGCTACTATAATTTGGAATAGGTGGGTATAAGCTAGAGCCTTCTCTTTATATATTAGAGGATTTACTTTTCTCCTTTTCTTTGTAGATGGTGGTGTGCTGAGTACTGGTTGTGGCATTACACAGGGAATTCGCAGATGACAGAAGCAGTGGCGAGCGAAGAGGTTACACATGGGGAGCACGAGGTGGAAACAGTTACTGACTGAAATTGCTTAAGGGCAGAAAGCATCATGCAGTGGCCTTGAAAAGAGATCTGAAAGATGGGGTCTTGGAACGCTGTGGCTGTAGTCTGGAATAGGTGGGTATAAGATGGAGCCTTCTCCTTGCATATTAGAGGATTTACTTTTGTCCTTTTCTTTGTAGATGATGGTGTAACGAGTTCCACTGGTGAGATACAGAGCGTTCCCAAATGATCATGCTTTGGTGTTGAATAAGCGGTGGGGTCATTGCACAACACTGAGGTGGCAGATGGGATGTGCAGAGTGGATTTTACTTGATGGGCTAAAGGAACGTGGACTCGACCGGCAAGATTGAAGGCTGAGGAATGTGGCAGCTGATGGAGGGAATGAAAGAAGTTTGGTTTTCCAGCGGTGCAGCTGAATATGTACTCACAAGGTAATGTCTTGTTTGCTTGAAATTGCTGGGGAGTATCAGAATTGAATTTCACATTGTATTGTTAGCTGGGGTCTTCCTTGGTAGGGGTCAGGTAGTGTTGGTGATTGGGTTTGAGTATTCTTGCTCCAGTGGCAGGTGAGGCTTTGGTAAACATTAGGTAGTTGCCAAGGGCTGGTAATGTCCGGGTAATTATTGTACACCAAATGATGTTTGGCTTGAGCCTTTCCTTTATGGGAAGTGGATTGAACAATTTTGGGTAGAAGTGAGGGGGAACAGCCTGGTAAGGCCGGTTGGCAGAGAAGAGGGATAGGCTTGCCCTCTTCTGCCCCCCCCCCCGATGTCTGGATGTTCATTTCAAGGATATGGGGAAAGGAAATGAATAGTTGGAGGAAGTGTGCTGTATAGATAAGCAAGCTGAGGTAAGGATGGTGTTTATTTAGTGGATGATAATTCAATAGATGGTGTATGAAGTTAGTTGGGACGCTGCTTCATAAGTAAAGTAAGTGAGCAGAGGAATGGACCCTGCTTGTTGGGCAGGGTGAGTAGGTACGCTACCCTGATTAACATTACAATGAATGGTGTATGAAGTGAGATGGGACGCTGCTTCATAAGTAAAGTGAGTAGAGGTATGGATGCTGCTTACTGGGGCAGGGTGAGTAGGTACGCTACCCTGATTAACATTACAAGGATGATATGCTGTATTTAGCATCAATTATATCATGAATAGTTGTAATTAATAAAGTTGGTGATTAAAGCTATGTTATGGAAATCTAATAAAGGTCGTCAAATGTCATTTGGTGTGATGTGTGTTACTGAAGGGGACCGGGACAATTGCATGCATGTTTAGTGTAGCCTGCACTATTCTTTTTATTTGTAGTTGAAATGTAACTATACTACAACAGCAATCTCATTAGTCCTTTTTGTTTCCCATCTGCCCTTGCCTGTAAGCTTTGCATCTCATTTCCTAGCATTCTAGGACAATGACAACAACGTTTATGCAATGGGAGCATGCAGTCTCTTGCCTTATACATTATAGCTTTGGCAACATACAGGCATTCATTCAAAATATTACAAAGATGTTAGTGCTGTATAGAGAAATACTGTTTAGCTTACCCAACTAGAAAGACTGTATTTTACATTGCATAATATTGTACATGCAATTAGAGTTGTTTTTGCTGCAATATTTCTAACAGTGAAATGTACCATAGAGAGCTGTCATACTATTCAACATATGGTGTGTTATGCCCTTTTATAACACATATCTTTAGTGTAATGTTTGCTATTGTTTAATGCTTGCCATCCATGTTCTTTCCTTTCTTCTTTATTTCAGATATAGTAATGCTTTAACTGCTAGGTAGTCATAACATTGTTTCCATGCTAATCTGCCTCCTGTCTTGCTTTTGGCATAGTCCAAGCTACAGAACCAGCCTAGAGCTTCTGAAGTCACCACCCAATAAATTGTCAGTTGTTCTCTGTTAATTTCTGTTCCCTGGAATGCACAGCACCTTGGTGTGCAGCTAGGTTACCTGTCTTTCCATCTGTCTGATAAGGCTTTACACATCGACTTGGACCTCTCTAAATTTGTTCTTTGTTTCTCTCATTTGCCCTTCATAGAAGTCTTCATGATGTCTAGTGACCATCATATCTCTAATCTTGTTAGCGTTTGCATTGATCCCTATCTAAGAGTACCACCTTATCTGCCTATACTTCTATTTTGTTGGGCAAGTTTCCCTAGTAAGCTAATATTTTCTTTTATGGAACCAAAGTTTTTCTATGTTAACAGATATTTATTTCTACTGTGCTTACCTTCACCTTGGCTCTTCCCGCTGTGTTCACCCTTGCTCTGTTTGGCCTCATTTCACTGCCCTACCCTACCCCAATCTCCACCCAGCAACACATACTCTACATTTATGCTCTATACTCCTGATATTAACTCTACCTCCAACCTCCTAATAACCAGTCGTCTGCATCCTGTTACGTAACCTCTTTCCACCCACTAAACTTGCTACCCCACTCCCCAACCAAATCTCATTATACTTCCCACCGTATTTCTCCTCCCATACTTGAATTTGCCTCTTCAATTAACCCTCCTCCATACCTAGCAGTCTAGCACCACACACACACTTCTTTGGTCCACCCCAAAATAACCCCACTATTAATTCTCCTTCTGATGTAACTTTAATCCCTCTCTTGAAAACCCCCCCAATATTCCACTTCCATCCTTGTCATGCTTCCCATCTACCTTGCTACCCTACTTATTATCCTCCTTTTCTTTTTGACTACTTATCATAGTAACTGTTCTTATGTGAAACCATCAGCAACACTTACTCATGCATTCAACAATTGCAACACAATCCAGAAATTATATATTTCTCCCTCTTTATACAATTTCTCTTAGACACACCTCCTTAAAACCAAAATACTGCCTTACTCCTCTCTCCTCCCTAGATACATGCTAAAAATTACATTTACTGTCCCTTCTCTCCCAGACTTACTCCACATGGCAGAACACTTCTGTCAGAGATGTACACCACAATCCCGGTCCCACTTCATCTCTACCTTGTCTTTTCCCAGTACCACTCTTACCCAACCCCTCCCTCTACTCAGCCCTCCTTCCACCCCTTTCCTCTTCCCCCGAAGAACTTAACCATTTACTTATGAATATACAAAGCCTACTCAAAAAAACTCTGAACTCCATACATGGATTCCCCACAATACTCAAAGTATCTTAACCATATTTGTAATCTGGTTAAAAACCCATATCGTAAATAATGAAATCCTGCCCCCCCCAGATATAATATTTACTGGCAAGATAGAATCTCAAAAACGGAAATGGCTTTGCTGTACTCTATTCTGAACAAGTGAACCTTTGCCACCTATCCACTCCTCTGCAAAACTTTCACCCTGAAAAACTATTAATACTAAATTGTCAGTTATATACCTATACAAAATTTGTTATTGCTTTGATCTGTATATCTCGATGCAAAAATATTCCCATCCTCAAATACATCTTACCTTGGATCTCAAGAAACATACCCTACAATGGTTGGAGGGAAGCCTTCTAGCTTATTTGTGGGAGTGGTAAGCACTAGGTAACCTATCTACCACATAAGGAGTGGTTCTGACCCAGAAATTGTAGTTATTGGCCGTTTGGGCAGTTTTTCCATATCTCTCAACTTTCTGATTTAGAAGCCTGCATTTGTACTTGTTTCCCCCCTTTCCTGTAACTAGTTTAGTCCAGATACAGAGTCTTAGTTTTAGCACTTGAATTTGCTTATTCGTGATCAGCACTTGTTCAGAACTTGTTGTAAGCACTAAATAGCCTACTAATTACTACAGCACTCAACCTTCCTCATTACCTAGAGGAAAACAGTTTTGGTACTTACTTTCCTCACTTGCTTAGAGAAAAACAGCTCTTGTACTCACTTTTCTCACTTATCTAGAGGAAAATAGTTTTTTTATTCAGGCATGTCCAATTGTTAGCTCCCAGTGTTCTCTCCTGTCTATCTGATGAATCTGGGCATCTTGGGGCAATGCAGAAATTGCCTCATGTGCACAGTCAACCCTCTCCTCCTACCACCCAACACTACAACCTGTGAGAGATGCACTTATCTAGCCAAACTGGAGGTAAAGCTCTCTCCAACCGAGACTGAACTTGACAGTCAAGAGGAGAAGGTAAACACTTGCACCACACCACACTCATCACATAGTCTCACTAAATCTACACCACCAAAATCCACACAAAGAAACAGAGACCTTCAAAGCAAAAATGCAAGCAATCTCCACCCCCCCCAACACAACCCAAATAACACATAGCCCACCGACTCAGTGTGCCATTCAACCACAGCCAATAAGGCAAAACAACGTACCCAACACACTAGTCATAGGTGACTCTATAGTCAGGCACACTGTTGTCCCACTCCCCAGGCTAAACAAGGAGAAGGTTACTGTCAGCTGCCTGTTGTGTGCCAGGATCCATCACATAACCCACGCACTGAAGTCACTCCACAGCAAGTACAAATATAGCACTGTCCTTGTCCATGTTGGTGTGAATGACCTGAGACGTACCTCCCTGGACTACATGAAAAGAGACATGGAAGAGCTCTCCAGTCTTGTAGCCCAGGCAGGTATGACCCTAGCCCTGAGTAGCATTCTGCCATCACCCAGAATGATACCGCAGTACAAGGACAAAATGATTGACTTCATCAATTGGCTAAGCATCTGGTGTCATTCTTAAGGGATCCAGTATCTGTCTGCCTGGGATTACATGGTTAACAGACCATGATGCTTTGCCAGAGATGGCCTGTACCTGTCACCTCTGGGATTCCAGATGCTGGCTAAGGTTCTTGCCACCCCTGTAGTGCCTTTTTTAGGCAAGGGTCAAATGACAAATTCACCACCACAACAGGAACAGGCAAGCAAACACTCAGGGTGATGCTACTCAATGCTAGAAGTCTAAGTCTCAAAATGCACTCACTCGAAGCACTCCTTAAAATGGAGAACATCAATATCTGTGCAGTGACTGAGACCTGGTTCAAGGCTCCAGAGAGCACCCCTGTACTACCAGGCTATAACTCATACCACACTTTTCGGCCATGTAACCTGGACCGGAACACCAAAGGCGGAGGTGTGTCCATATTCATTAAGGATATCCACACCCTCCTGGCTAGTTGCTCAGCATAATGCAGCCGAGGTTATCCAAAAGTAATTAACTCTGGGCAACACTGCAATCCAAATTGTAGCTTGCTACAGATCCCCCACCATGCTCCAGGATTCCCACTCCTCTTTTCTTGATGTACTGGAAAATATTAGGGTTCAACCAAGCACCCTAATAATGGATGATTTCAACTACCCTACCATTAACTGGGAAAATTACTCATGTACCAACTCCTTTGCTCAACGCGTTCTGGAATTCATAAACTCCAATGCCCTGGATCAACTTATCCACACCCCCACCAGGGGCAACAATATCCTAGGTCTAGTCATTACCAACATGAGTGACCGGTGTTCCACACCTGAAGTCAATGCCTCATTGATCCGATCCAACCATAATCTAATTACCTTAGATATTCACAACCTGCCCCCACCCCCTATTAAGGAAACCATGGTAAAAAATTTCTGCAAAGCCAACTTCATGCTTCTTAAGACAGAAGTGGTGAACGTCATGACACCCATGCAGATGGACAATACAGTTATGACTACTGAATCCTACACAATAGCACTTTATAAGCACTTGCACGAGTGCATGGATCATGCTATCCCAAACTGAACCAAGATGCTATCCTCCAAAAAAAGGAAGCCAATCTGGTGGTCCCCTGCAATAAACAAACTGTACAACAGAAGGAAGAAACTGTTGCAAAAGAGAGTAAAATCCCATGAGTGGAGGAGCTCCCTGGACAGCTTCAATAAGAAGTTGTGATCCCTGATAAAATCCTCCAAAGCTAGTTATGAAAACAAAATTGCCATTGGTTCTAAAGAGAACCACAAAGCATTCTATAGCTATGTCAAGAATCTCAATGGCAACATTCAGATCTGCTCTGAGTTACAGCACAATGGCACTAAATATACAGACCCAACTGATATTGCCAACATCCTGGCAGATAGATTCAGTGCTAACTTTACCCCCCTCTCACCCCCTAAAGAACACATCTCTATAGTGGAAGAATGCAAAGTTCCTGTAATCATGGCTGCACAGGTAAAAAACACACTCTCCAAAGCCAAGAACACAGCATCCATGGGACCAAACAACATCCCAGGCTGCGTTCTACATGAACTACAGAATGAACTGGCGCCCCACCTAAGTACCATGTTCAATCATAGCCTTACCTCAGGCTTTGTGCCCGTTGAATGGCGTGCAGCGACGGTTATCCCACTCCACAAGGTGGGAGCCACCATGGACCCTGGGAACTACTGCCCTATTAGCCTGATGAGTCTGAGTCTGGTTTGCAAGGGCATGGGACATATCATCATGGAACTTATAAACAAAGACATTGGTAATCTCCAAACTCTGGAACCCACCCAGTTCGGGTTTGTAAAACGCAAATCATATCTCCTAAACCTGATAGACTTCTTTGAAGCAGTCATCAAAGCTGTACACGAGGATAAAGAGGTTCACACAGCCTATTTAGATCTTGCCAAGGCTTTCCACACCATCCCCCACTCTAGAATTATAGATAAACTAACTAAACTAGGTATAAATCTCTGTGTCACAAGATGGGTTGTCAACTGGCTCACTGACAGAACCCACACTGTGAAAGTAGCAGACTCCAAATCCAACTTCAGATCAGTGACAAGTGGAGTACCACAGGGGTCAGTCCTGGGTCCTCTCCTGTTTGGTCTTTGGCTAACGAAGTTCACAGATGACTGCAAACTTGGAGCCATAATCAAAACTCCTAATGATTTGGACATCCTACAAAAGGACCTCACTAAGACAAATGCCTGGTGTCAAAGCCATGGCCTCAAGCTCAATGACAAGTGGAGTACCGCAGGGTTCAGTCCTGGTTCCTCTCCTGTTTGGCATCTACTTCTCTGTAGTACAGGCTAACACAGAACATCTTTGGCTAATGAAGTTTGCAGATGACTGCAAACTAGGAGCCATAATCAAAACTCCTAATGCTGTCGACATCTTACAAAAGGGCATCACTGAGACAGATGCCTGGTGTCAAAGATCGGCCTCAAGCTCAGTGCCAAAAGTGCACTGTCATCCCCTTTGGTAAAAACTCTGTACCAATGAACTACAACACAGGCAGTAGTATACTTAACACCAAAAGTGTGATAAGAGACCTTGGAACACAGGTGGACAGTAGTCTCTCCTTTGATAATCACATCGCCACAGTAGTCAGGAAATCCTTCTATGTGGCACACCTCATCACAAAAGGTTTCTCATCCAGAAAAAAAGAGGTCATTGTTCCCCTCTACTCATCACTCATTAGACCCATTTATAGAGTACAATGCCCCTTTTGGTATGTACCTCACAAGACATCTACAACAACTGGAAAGGCCGCAGAAATACCTCACAAAGAGGATTACTGGCTTCAAACAGATGCCCTATGCAGACTGTCTCAAAAAAATTCCAGCTTTACTCCATCGCATATTGCCTACTCAGAGGTGATCTTTGCCTAACATACAAAGCTATGTCAAACCGGGAGCTGTTGGACATGCTCCACTTAAAGAAGTCCCAATCCCTCCAAGCTACACACTCTAGGGACCTAAACCTTGTCACCACAATAAACAGAACATGCCGGAGGGATATATTCCTGTCCCAGAGACTTCCCATACTCTGGAATAAACTATCTATCTATATCAAACAAAGCTTCTCATTGGTACTCAAGAAAAATCTTGATGATTGAATGGGAAATAGGAAATTCACCCCGGGATCACTTCTGTGGCTCTGCTCGACAGTGGCGCAGGAAAATAGTTTTCTTGGGTGGCAAAAGCCAGGGTACCTTTTTGGCTGGGCTTGTATAGGCCCTAGGGCCGATAGCCTAGCACCTACCTATGAACCTATGTAAACATTGAGTGGAATATACTAAGAAGAAACACCCCAGACCTTAGCATAAATCTCCATGGAGTCACTCAACTTATCACAACCCCAACAAACATGAACAAACATTCCAATACTGGCACTATCTTTGACTGGATACTGACAACAGATCCAAACCTCTGTCACAACCTCGGCTCACTTCCTGATACAATAAATGAACACCTACCCACCCACATTCAAAGACACTCTCCCCAACTGTACAAGTCTCACTTATATAAAGACTGCCACAAACTCTCTACCTTCAGCACTGTAATATCTAATAACAGACTCTCATCTATCAAGTGGTCCAGCCTCCACAACCTTCCCCTTAATGATGCAGTACTAAAATTCAATCACAACTTTTTGGATATTCTCAACACCCTAGCACCCCTACTGAAAAATCAGGGTAAAATCAAATTATGCCCCCTGGCTTACAAAAGGCAATTTCTTCCTTATGTATAAAAGAGATTCTGTTTGGAAATCCTGGCTAAAAACAAAATCCCCTACTCACATTCAAAATTAGAAAGAACTTAGAAACTCTACCAAAACAAATTAACAACAAGAAAAAAATTCTACTATAAGGCCCAATCTGGCCATTACTCCAATTCTAAAATGTTTGGGAGAACTATCGATACAATCCTTCACCCTGGAAGCCCTACAGTACCAAACACCTACCAAAACAATTCTGCACAGGAAACTGCCTCTCTTCTCAACCACTACTTTATTAATTCCAGCCACAAATTTACCAATACTGACCATAACACCTGCTCCCCTATCCCTCCCCTTCCTCCTACAAACAAAACTCCATTCTCACTTAAGCCAGTCCCTACTGCTTACTTAAAATCACTCTTCCAGAAACTGAAAGCATGATCTCCTTCAACTGATAATCTACCCCCCCCCATCTTTCTTAAGCTTGCTCCAGACTCTACAGCTTATCTAATGTCTACACTAGTTAACAGATCAATCCATAAATCCACAGTGCCTGACACTGGAAATCATTCTATACTATACCCCTACACAAAGGAGGAAACGCCACATACCAATCAAATTTCAGACCCATAGCCACTCTCTCCTCTCTGTCAAAAATCCTTGAAAAATGTATACACACAGTCTCAACTTTCTCATCCAAGAAAACGTTTTGACATCTTCCCAACATGATTTTCACCCAAACCACAGTACTGCTACTGCCCTCTTATCTTTTACGCATACAGTAGCAGAAGCCAGAGATGATAAACTAGTCTCTTGGCTGTTCCTTTGATACAGTATCCCACTCTAAGCTGTTTACAAAATTAGCTGACCTCAACTTCTCTGCTTCTACCCTTGAATAGTCCTCCAGCTACCTCTCAAACAGGCTGTAATCTGTTGGATGGTATGCCTCCTGTTCCCTGCCTGCCACCCATTCATACTGGCTCCCCAGGGCTTCATTCTTGGACCCCTTCTATTCAACATCTTCACTAACAATCTACAAACATCTTGTGGCCTCTCTTCTCTTATTCAATATGCAGATGACTCCATACGTTTCTCTTCATCTGACAGCATATCTCAGCTTCACACAGTCACCCAAAACTCTTTCCATTTAATAGCAAGGTGGCTTACAGAAAACCAACTCATCTTAAATCATAAAAAAAAAAAAAAAAAAAACACACACAATCATTAAAGTTGAATCCGATAGAAAAGTGGCTTTATACCATAACAGATGATTAATTATAATTCAACCTCCACGTACAACAATGCATCAAAAAGCTAACCAAAAACTGGGACTGCTTTATAGCAACAAACAATTCCTTACTCCAGACTCTAAACTCTCTCTGGCACAAGCTTACCTACTACCAAGTCGACTCTATGCTGCACCAGTCTTAACAAACCTACATTCTACTTTAACCTACACCAAGCATGAACAAGCATAAAACAAAATTGTAAGATTTGCCACAAACCAACCTCATGCCTCTCACCACTACCTTGCACTAATGAGCCTACACTGGCTAGAAGTCCCCCAACAACTACTAGTTTCCAACCTCCATATAACACACTCCACACAAATCCACAGCCTGCCACACACTCACTAATCTTGTGCCTCACTACACCCCTAATTGTTCACTCCAGAGCACAGACCAACATGTCCTTGAGATATACAAGCCCAAAAACATTGGCAAACTGTTATACAATTATTCAGTATGTCACACTTGGAACAAACTCCTATTCAATATTAAAAGCATTATTCACACCAGCAGCTTCAAAAAAAGAACTAAAAAACTCCCATTCACATTCTAGGATGTGCCCCTGTCAGGATCCTATATAAACCCTCTCCCCTACCTTTGTTTTTAATTCAATTGCTTTACTGTTTCTACTACTATTACTCCCTTCTCTTGTCTACATTAATGCATCTCTATTTCTCTAAACAGTGTAATTGGCGAAGTGTAAACCCATTCATTATGTTATGTCTCAAATGATTTTCCTCAATTTTCTATGTATAATGTTATACCCCAGTTTTATATATCAGTGTATGTACTATACTTATGTTTTAATAATTTCCTCCAATATGTCACCAGCTATATCTTTTTCTTTGTTTTTTTTTTCATTGTTTATGTAAATTTTGTGTATTCATTTTTATTGGAGCATTTTACTGTTTTTGTTTTTCTTATTGTTTATAAACATTTTTATTTTTTTACTGGTGCTTTTCTCTTCAGGTCTCCACTGAAAATAGGCTCTTGCTCAGTTGGACCAAACCGGTTAACAGATGCCAAATAAATAAAATAATAAAAATAAATGCTGAGGACATTTTTTGGTGGATCTGGTGCCATGTGTACTTAGGTTCAGTCACCCTTGTTGTTAGAAAAATATGTATTAACATATGTGTGCAATGCTTATTTTAAATAAGGGAAGATTAATACGTTTTTATTCTATATGCAGCATTAGTTCTATTTGAAACTGAAAACATGCTTTTCTGAAATTGTGCTTTCTGACACTGCAGGATGCACTCTGACCTAGTTTGCTAGCACAGCAAAATACATGTTTATGCCTTGGAAATGAACTGGAAAGCAGGTGATTTTCTGCTAGGTCAGGAAATTAAATGGAGAATAATAATAATTTCTGTAGATCCATTCATTATGAACAATAAGCTCTGTTCGTGCTAATGAAAAAGTGCACAAGCTGCAAGAAAGTTAGATATAAAGAACGATAAACTGCTTCAGAAATCTGTACTTGCATTGTGCTTGAATTAGCCGTAGTAACTAGACTTGTAACATCACATAGCAAGAAAGTTATAATTGACCAGTGGTCGTCAAGGCCATCCTGTTTACTGAAAAATCTTTTTAAACTTTGAAGAGTCAGCTAGAAATGTGAGAAACATCTGTAAAGTAACAGAATTGTGAACTGGTGATCTGCTACATCAGTCTTATTGGGCAATGTCTTGAAAGAAAGGTATAATAATTGTGACACTTCCTGATTTAGTCAGACAAACTCTGTAACTGCATTTTTTGTCTCCTTGCGCAAGAATAAAGATACCTGAACTGAACCTTATGCTTTTGGTCTTTTGAAGTATTTTTCTCTGACATGTTTTGGTCCTTTACAGCCGGAAAACCTTGTTTAGCCTGGGATCAGATGGGCCAGGTGGCATGAAACTGCACAGGGAAGATACCACATCGGATCTTCTTCATTAAAAGACCTCCGACTGAATTGTCTTGCAAAAGAGGCCAGACACTTTTCTGATCTACGACTGAAGGCGGGTTCCATTTGAACAGTGAGTGACCAATCACTGAGGCTCAGGTAAGGTGAATCTACTTTTTTCTGTTTTAGATCAGGGACTTGATTGTTTTTGTTCTGTGAGAATTTTTAAAATTCAGGGACAGAAATATTGCTATCTTGTCATAGATCAGGGAAACAGAATAAGTAGGCAGGTAGTCTGAAGAGACTGTAAACACTTGGTGGTACCACATTAAAAACAAAAGGGTTACGTAACATTTAAAAGGTTAGAGCAAAATGGGTAATACGTGCACAAAAACGAAAAGACCCCAAAGCCCACCGTTAACCGAAGACGCAAAATATATGCAATCACAGCACGCCGACAACGTAAGATATTATACTAAATGAATTAATAAATATGAATTTGATGGGAAACTAGAAAGATCCTCGCTTATCAAACTTATTAGACAGTTAAAAAACGATTCTAAAGGTCGGGTTAAAAAACAGCGTAAATTAGGAGTTCCTCAGGCATACAGGTGGATTGAGGAAGCAAACCGAAGAGAACAAAAGAATAAAAATTCAAAAGCAATGTTTCTAGACAAAGAGGATAATAACTTAGTTATAGCATCGGCCCCTCCAGCCCCTCTGGTTCCGGTTCCCTTACCAGCTCCCTTACTGGAATATGAAGCAAAAGAACAAACTGGCCCACCTCCACGATATCCAGTTATTCCTATAAAACCACTACCATTTGTTAGAGATCCTATCGAGACTAGGTCTCGAGCACGTAATTTAAAAGGGGATATTGAATTATAAATGAATGGAAATTCACGGGCTATGAGTGAAGAAGCGATATGCCCACTCATAGAAGTACCAAATCCTTAGGCAGGACAAGAAGGGCAGGACCCAACTCTCTTAGTATACAGACCATGGACATCAGAAGACATCCGGAAAGCCACAGAGGGAATTCCCCATCCAAAAGTTAATTTTAGAAAGTTCTTAGAAGACTTACAGGGCATGAGATTAAGTTATCACTTAAACGGAGAGGAAGTAGAAAAAGTAGTCAGACAAATAGTAGGTCCAGATTGGCACATGATCAGTGGCAACTGGAATCCCCATGATGCTGCACTTAGGCTCCTCCCACATAGCAGCGCAGAACTAGATAACAGAGTGAAAGGTCTGACAGACCGAATTTCTGAGAAATGGAAGCCTAGGGCAGACTGGACTTGCATTAATCAATGCATCCAACAAGAAAGTGAAACTGTTGATAGATATTTTGCCAGATTATTGGAATGTTTTAACAATCACTGTGGAATGCAGGTGCCTGAAGACCAGGCACAAGATTCCCCATATGAGCAGCAGTTAAAGAATGCATTTTTGAAAGGCAGTATTGCACCCATAAGTAGTTTCATTACTAAACATATGGTAGACCATCGTACAAGCAGATTACAATCACTGCTTGAATATGCTAGACATGCCAAAAGGCATTTTAATGACAAAAAGAAAAAGAAAGCCCAAGTATTTGCTGTAGAAGATAGAGAAGTTTATTTAGTACAGTCCGGACAAAAGGGCAAAAAGAATGCCCAGGGAAACAAACAATCTGATCAGCGATCAGAGGACTTTGAAGGGAGAAAGAAAAGAGGTGAGTGCTTCAAATGCAGGAAAAAGGGACACTTGGCAAGGGATTGCAGGAAAAATAAGAAGGCAGCAGTGGAAGACAAAAACGATGAGGGTGAGGACTGACTATATGAAAGTCAGGAATCACTAGATAGGAATAATAGAGAAAAGACAAATGACAATGTGATAGAAGGAGCAGAGAATGTGATAACAGAGGAAGTGCAGGAAGCTACCGATAGTGAAGAAAACGAAATATTAGACCTAGCCTTATTGAGTTTAGAACTCTATTTGGCTGACACAAAACCAGAAGTGACACTCCTGGTAGAAGGGAGGGAAGTCAAATTTTTGTGCGATTCAGGGGCATCATGAACCCTGGTACACCCCTCCAAACTACCAGAAAATTCAGACTCACATGACTTTATACTAGTAAAAGCAGCTAATGGACAGCTGTATCAGAAGCCTCTCTCCCATAACATTACAATAACAGATCCTGTTTTAGGATTAACCCAAAAAAGCTAAATTGTTGTTTCTGCAAAATGCCCAGTGAACCTTTTGGGCAGAGATCTTATGCAACTATTAGGCATAGCAGTAGTTCCAACCATGCAGGGTATGGAAGCACAGCAACAAACTAATACTTTTGCAGTGCAAACGGAAGGTGAGACATATTACTAGTACAGCAAGGACTTAGTTACGACTGGCCGTGGAGCAGTAACTGAAGAGTTAATGAATGTAGCTATCAGTAAGTTCCCCTCCCTTTGTATTGACATACAACACCTGTTGCGCTGTACTCTGTATTATTGTAATACACCAGGACCTGACAAAGAATATGAACAAGAATTGTTTAAAAATCATGCAAACAGATTAGTACTGTGTAATTTGTACTGGGACACGAAAGGGAACAGTGTAGTTAGCTGTTCATTACCCCAGGAGTTCTTTTCACTTTACAAATCAAATCTAATACTGCATGTTAGTTTAACTAAAGAGGAAGATTTAAAATGGATAGACCTAGGAGAAAAAGTCACAAAATGGGAAAAACAGACAGAATCAGAACTGTCAGAACAGGGAATACAAAAACAGAAACTGAACTGGATAACACAAACACATCCAGCTGTACACTTGCAGTCCAGCAAAGACAGCTGAGAAGCCCTCTTATTAGAAGAGGAAGAAAAAGCTTTGTTAGACATACCAGAAACTCTCTGGTCAACAGGAAAGTCAGACATAGGACTTATTCGCACAGCAGGACCAGTTACTATCACGCCAAAGTCAGCATTTAGACCACAAAAGAGACAGTACCCTTGAGAAAAGATGCAGAGGCAGGTATTAAACCTATCATAGCAGCTTTGCTTAAGAGGGGAATACTGGTGGAATCCCCCGATTCACCATGTAACACACCCTTATTCCCAGTTAGAAAAGCAAACGGAGAATGGCGTATGGTCCAAGATTTACAAGCTGTAAATGATGCAGTAATACCAAGAGCACCTACGGTGCCAGATCCACATACCTTGTTGAATGATTTAAAACCTCAACAGAAGTATTTTTCTGTGGTAGATAACAACAATGCGTTATTTTCGATACCGATACACCCTGACAGCCAATATTGGTTTGCATTTACATTTCAGGGGAAGCGGTATACATATACGCAACTACCACAGGGCTATAGTGAAAGCCCAACAATATTCTCACAAGAGATGGCAAGTAATTTAGTGGGATTTATCCCATCGAGAGGTAGTCAAATTTTACTTTATGTTGATGACATCCTGCTGGCCGCCCCTACCCAGTGAGATTGTAAGGAAGATACTACAGCATTAGTAAAATTCCTAGCAGTTGAAGGACACAAAGTAAGCAAAAATAAATTGCAGCTTTGGAGAAAACAAGTGAAATACCTTGGATATGTAATATCCAAAGATGGCAGAACATTAGATGAGGACAGAAAAGTAGCGATCTTACAAGCACCAAAACCCACAACCAAGAAGGAAATGATGTCCTTCCTGGGTACGACTAATTTTTGTCAAAGCTGGATCCCAAACTATGCTTTGGAATCTGCACCTTTAACTGACCTGATTTTTAAGAAGCCTATGGCAGCACAAGATTTAATACAATGGACACCAGAAGCAGAATTAACTTTCTGCAAACTGAAACAATTGATAGCATCATCATTAGTTTTAGGATTACCAAATTATCACAAACGTTTTTTCCAAACTGTAGATTGCAAGCAAGGTTATATGACATCACTATTGACTCAACAGCATGGGGACAAACAACGCCCCGTTGCTTATTATTCATCACAACTGGACCCAGTGGCGCGGTCTCTACCCCACTGTGTACAAGCAGTAGTTGCAGCTGCAATGGCAGTGCAGGCTTCAGCCTCAGTAGTGTTATTCCACCCTCTCACATTGAGAGTGCCTCATTGAGTCGCAGTTATTTTACTGCAAGAAAAAGTAGCATATGTTTCCCCTGCTAGGCATCTTTCTTGTATGACTATATTGCTGAGCCAACCTCACATGACAATTGAACGATGTACTACTTTGAATCCATCTACCTTGCTCCCAATTCCTGTGGATGGCACACCCCACAACTGCCTGCAGGTAATTGAGCAAAAGACACTGCCTAGAAAAGACCTCATGGATGTTCACTTGGATGATGCCAAGGTGACATATTACGTGGATGACTCATGCAAAAGGAGTCCTACAGGACAGAACCTAACAGGTTATGCAGTAGTTTCTGATACTGAGATTGTAGAAGCAAAACCTCTACCACACAACTTGCCTGCACAAGCAGCAGAGTTGATTGTCTTGACACGGGCATAAACCTTAGCAAAGGGTAAGAGTGTAAACATTTTTACAGACAGTCAGTATGCTTTTTCTACTGTACATGTTTTTGCACAACAGTGGAAGAATCGAGGAATGGTGACATCTACTGGCAAACCAATTAACCATGCACAGTTTATTTTAGATTTGTTACAGTCTATTCAGTTGCCTCAGAAAGTAGCTATTTGTAAATGCATAGCTCATACAAAACAACAAGATAGGATTTCAAAAGGCAATGCGAGAGCTGACATAGCTGCAAAGCAAGTAGCCTCAGAAGCATTCCTTTTGAACGAGGAATTACAACCTTCTGAGATTTTAGATTTAGAAATGTTGAAAACAATGCAGACACTTACTACACAAGCTGAAAAACAAAAATGGAAAAGATGAGGAGCAATTCTCAAGGAAGGGCTGTACATCTCCATAGAGGGAAAACTAATATTACTGTCTAATTTATTTAGATATGCAGCTTTGTTGAGCCATGGGCAGAGCCATGGCTCAACAGGGGGATGGTATAGGTATTTGCTACGTACGGGTTTACAAACTACACTAAAAAATTTTGCCTGTCATGTCACACTTGTAATAAACTTCATGCACAAGGGGCACTAAAGCCCAAGCAAGGGAGTTTCCCTACACCACCGTATCCATTTCATACTATCTGTATGGATTTCATAGAATTGAGCAAATGTGAAAACAAAAAGTACTGCCTTGTCATTGTGGATATGTTCTCCAAATGGGTGGAGGCCTTTCCGACTAGTAAACCAGATGCAGCCACTGTTGCAAAGACCCTAGTTAAAGCAATTATTCCTAGATTTGGCATACCAGAAAGGATCTACAGTGACAATGGTACACATTTCATTAACCAAACTATACAACAGTTAAGCCAGTATTTTGGGATTTCTTTAAAACATCACTGTGCATATCACCCTCAATCTGCAGGGTTAGTAGGGAGGCACAATGGAGTTTTAAAGAATAAGCTTAAAAAACACATGGCAGACACACAGAAGAACTGGGTGTACTGTTTGTCCCTGGCACTGTTGAGCATGAGAACTGTTCTGAATGCAAAAGGATTGACACCTTTCGAAAATATTTTCAGAAGAGCTTATTATATACCTCATTGGAAACCTCTCATGCCTGCAGACCAGGAAGCAAATTGGACACTTGCAGAGTATATGAGGAGTATGCTGAATAACAAACATCTTTTACAGTTTAATTCTGTCTCAGATAAAGACCAAACCAAACCGTCCGAAGTAGCAGTAGCCCCAGGCACTTGGGTCTGGGTGAAGACAATCAAAAAGAAGAATTGGACGACACCAAAGTGGGAAGGTCCGTATCAAGTACTGCTGAGCACGCCCACAGCAGTCAAGATTATGAACGTTCATCTTGGATTCATTTGACACACTGTAAACTAGTCAAAAACTTTGAACTTGATAAAACTCTTGCTAACACACAGCAGCAGTAAAATGACAAGACCTAGAGACAATAGAAGTACTGAACAACTTCAGCAGTGTGGCATAATCATCTTAATAACTGCATTAGTGACAATGTTCTTTTTGCTGTGGCCTTTCTTTTCTTCAGACACACCAGCCAGACTAAACAAACGTGATTCAACACTCATAGACTGGCATCCGAACTTTTACACTTACCAAGTAATCAAATATGTGTATGCTGAGACTTTTAATATTTCAAATTGTTGGATTTGCACAGCTATACCAACAGCATACGGGGGATTATTGATGGCTGCTGTCCCCCTGGGGGTCAATGATACCTGGAAAAACTTGATTTTTGAGACTACACCTGTAAAATCTAGAGACAAAATTGCATTATTCCTACCAGTTGCACAAACAGGAATTATATGCTTTTTTTAAGAATGACACAATTCAAGTTGGTTGGCGCAAATGTAATGTAACTGTTTCTTATAAATGTTATATTAAACCTAAAAATGCTAAAAATACAGAAACAATTTGTGATGAAGATTATGACTCATACTTTGAGTCCTTGCATAAAACTGTCAGTGATATACAACATAATCCTGTTCTTTTAAAGCAACTGTCTATTATAGATAAGAAAATGTTTCATGCAGGGAAGGTGTATATCAATACTAAGGTAAAAAAAATGTTATTTCATACGTGGGAAAAAGGCATACAAATGGTTGCCTGAGAATTGGTCCGGCAGTTGTTTTTTTGGGTTACCTGGTCCCGGCCATACGACAGACTACAGCTTTGCCTCATGAGAGAATTCGAAATGTCAGAGACGTTGCAAAGAAACCTGAAAATCCAGTCAAGAAACCTGAGAATCCAGTGGGACAGATCGCAGCAGGCTGGAAAAACCATAACTCCGTGAAAGACAAAAGTAAACTAGCACACATGGACTTGAGTGACACTATCATATCCTGGGCTGCATATGGTACAGTTAAATCAATTTGGGAACTTAGAAAGCTATCCAAACTTCTCGAGGTCATGAGCAATGCAACTGTTTCTGCTCTTGAATTAATGACTGATGAACTGAATGCAATGAGAACGGTGGTGCTTCAAAACCGCATGGCTCTTGACTTCACCCTAGCGGTGAGAGGTGGTACGTGCGCTTTAACCAAAGACGAGTGTTGGTCATTTATTCCTGACAATAAACACGAGATCAACGATCATTTGGAAGTGATTCAGCAAGTGTCAGACATGACCAGGCCAGGCCTGAACCCACTGACGGACTTTTTCCAGAATTTGTTTGGGGGTGTGGTTCCATCCTAATGAACATCCTGATTACCATTTGTGTGGGATTACTTCTGTTAGGAGCATGTATTTGCTGTGGTATTCCCTGCATGAAAAAATTAATCAAAGATTTTAAAGACATGTCAGTTTCTGAGACTTTGTATCAAAGTACTAAAATTGAAGAACTGTTGAAAAAGGAAACACTTTCATAAGTTTAAACTGAATGACTCTCTTAGCTGCAAATACTCAAAGGAAGAGGTTAGGAGAAGAAACAAACTGTTTATGCTTTTGAAATAGAATAAAAAGTATTAACAGGAGGGAAATGTTAGAAGAATATGTATTAACATATGTGTGCAATGCTTATTTTAAATAAGGGAAGATTAACACGTTTTTATTCTATATGCAGCATTAGTTCTATTTGAAACTGAAAACATGCTTTTCTGAAATTGTGCTTTCTAACACTGCAGGATGCACTCTGACCTAGTTTGCTAGCACAGCAAAATACATGTTTATGCCTTGGAAATGAACTGGAAAGCAGGTGATTTTCTGCTAGGTCAGGAAATTAAATGGAGAATAATAATAATTTCTGTAGATCCATTCATTATGGACAATAAGCTCTGTTCGTGCTAATGAAAAAGTGCACAAGCTGCAAGAAAGTTAGATACTATAAACAATGAACTACTTCAGAAATCTGTACTTGCATTGTGCATGAATAGCCATAGTACCTAGACTTGTAACATCACCTAGCAAGAAAGTTATAATTGACCAGTGGTCGTCAAGGCCATCCTGTTTACTGAAAAATCTTTTTTAAACTTTGAAGAGTCAACTAGAAATGTGAGAAACATCTGTAAAATAACAGAATTGTGAACTGGTGATCTACTACGTTAGTCATAGTGGGCAATGTCTTGAAAGAAAGGTATAATAATTGTGACACTTCCTGATTTAGTCAGACAAACTCTGTAACTGCATTTTTTGTCTCCTTGCACAACAATAAAGATACCTGAACTGAACCTTATGCTTTTGGTCTTTTGAAGTATTTTTCTCTGACACTTGTAAATAATCTTTCAGACACATCAGCAACAAACTCTCAGTTCTAATCCAATGATTCTTGCCTGAAAACTACTGACAATCATTAGTCAAGCATTGTGATGTTGTAAGAAAAAATTCTGATTCACTGAACACTAAGCAAATCTTTACTTAAAACAGTGGTAGAGAGCATTAATTATTTCAGATACTTAAGAACTAGTTTAATCAGTTATAAATGAGTGATGATATGAAGACTAGAGGATCTGTTTTTTCTTCAGCAAGAAATGCATACAAATCTATGTGCAAAATGTGTCTTTTCAGTTTTGAGGGATACTTTACTTTTCTTGCTGTGATCATATGGTGCTTTGCAAAAAATGTTAAGATCTTTTAGCATTGTGTTGTGTTTGTATTCTAATAAATTGATACAATAGATCATTAAGCACAAAATCAAATAGTTTCATGAAAACTTTACAGCCTTATTAACGAGGCATACTGCTCTGTGAAAATTATATTGTAGAACTTCCAAGGGGCTATCACAGTAGTGCAGGCAATGTACTATGCAGGAATGATATATATATATATATATATATATATATATATATATATATATATATATATATATATATATATATTCAGTCAAATAGCAATGTTAAGGGTTTGTTATAATAAATATAATAATATAGTTGCAAGAACTTGATGCATTTCTAAAGGGGATACATCTTGGCCTGGAGCTCACCAACCTTGTTTTCTGTTATATTTCTGATTAATGATAGATATATTGACTTTACTTGCTCATTTAATTATTCGGTTTAGACATTTATGCTTTATACCTAATATAGGTCTGAATAAAAAGCTCTAAAATAAGAGAAATGTTTCTTACATTAAATTGTATTTACAGAAGAAAAATACTAAATAATTCTTAGCAGTATGAAGTATTAAAAGTTTATTCACCTGGCACATTGGCTGATTCCTATCAGGGAGGATACAAGACAAGGCTAAATACAAAGCTCAATAAATATGGGTAGTTTAACAATACATCCTATATTATGTAAAGCATAGAAATGCTTAACAGTATAAACAACAAACAGATAAACCATCAATAAAATATTTAAAAACTGCAGTTCTGTAAAAGACAAAGTACTGTAGTGTTAAAAAATGAAAATAAAAGATAATATAATTATATTAGATGATATCATTAGATTAACTGAAAATTAAAGAATCTATAAACAGATAAAATGTCATACCAGGGACCTGTTAGATGCTCTGGAAGAGATTGTGTTTAAGAAACCTCCTGACGGAGTATTCTGACTCCCTCACCTGAATCAGCGAAGGAAATAAGTTTCACAAGGCTGAGAAAAGTCTTTAGATGACTCTGGGAACAAAGTTATAAGTTATGGGGAACACAAGATGACTAGCCAAATACACACAGTGGACAAACTTCAAAGATCTTGTCACCCTTTTTAAATAATTAAAAATACTGAACTCCTGATCAAGCAGTTTAAATTCAAGTCTTCCCATCCAATCATCAAGACTAACCCTAAAGGCAGCCATAGCAGTAACTTGTTTACCTGTTGTGGTACCTTATTTCATAGGCTGGGAATGCATTCAGTTAAGGGCCTTTTTTACCACTGTTTATTTGTTAGTGTACATTTTGGACCATAACTTAAGTTCTTTGAGTACCAGCAGTTTTCAAAAGAAGTAAGAGTTCAAATAGGACTGAACTTTTGATGGCTTAAAACGTGAAACATAAATCATATCACAGCAGCCAGAAGGCCACAGAATATAGATAGTTTTGTTAATCTATTGGAAGGATTTCTTTAGTATGATGGAGACATGATGAGCCACTGATAGAGATGGCAGATGGCTTTATCTATCTGAAGAGGAGTAGCATTTATATCATATGGGTGATAATAGCTCTTTTGTGGAATTGGGCTACTCTGCACTTTTTGCTTAACCTAGAGACTGGTTTTGTACATCAAGTGTGTGCATATCCCAGATCTTGATGGAGATGTTTATTTTCAGTAGGTGAATAGATGACAGTGCCTACCTTTCAGTCAACAAAGTAAAACAGGCAAGGTAAGGAACTATTTACCTTAGAAATTAAGGAAAATTAAATAGCTGGAAGCATTTAAAAGAAGAACTGATGCATGGTTTGAGGCTATTTTGGCCGAGGGCAAGATGGAGACAGGTTTATAATAATCTCTATGGACCAAAGTCTTGTTTGCATTTTTGAATGTGTACTAGAAACCATCACAAAGTAGGATCTGTTGGACAGACATTTGCAATCCCAGGGACAATTTAAGATATTACATTAAGAAGAATATTTCAATAACACTAGCATTGGGGAAGGTATAAAGGCTGTGGCCACATCAAGATTAACAGCTTGCATGGAGTAATCACAATCTACAGCTTCTCTGACTTTTTGAAAGAAGTTTACTAGTTTCATTATACAGGACCTGCTCTTTGTAAGACCAAACTAACTGAGGACTACATTACTTAAGATGCACATTTCTGCATAAATGCATTTTGCTGTGATATTTTCCTTGACCTTACATATAAGGAAAATGAGGATGATGGGTCTATAATTACATAAGTTTAAAGAAAACACAAAATTGGCCAAGGTTCATGTAAATGGATCCAGGAATAATAAACCAAATATAAAAATGAGCCACAATTACATCCAAGGATCCAACCAACTTATAAGGAAGCAGCAGATACAGGTCAAAATCAATAAGAATACAGGGTTTTATTAGGTAAGTGCTTTTGTGGTGTAACACCACCACGTCTTCAGACGTTTTAAAAAAAACAATAGTACAATCATACAATTTATATAGCAAGCATTTCAAAACACCCTATCAACATGTCCCTCTAATTAAACAGTTAAAATCTTACTAACATTCTAAAAAATTTAACGTGACACTACATCCAACATATTGCTTCAAAGATTATATAAGCATTTCATATATGCCTATATATTTTCTAAAGACATATAATCTTATTACACAACATACATTAGCACAAAAATCATTAAATATAGTCGCCATTGAAACATAAAATGTAAAATAAATGAAATGTGTGTATTTATATATGTACCTTCTAAGCATGTTATGTTGTCTACTAGTATGAAAACCTAATAATTTTTTACATCGATATATTTACATATTATTTATGTAAGGGCCTATGCCTCATATGAATTCTGTCCTTTAAGCCCTTGCCTTTATCTGCACAAAGTCTTAAGATCCAATGGGTCTCAGAAATCTCTGTCCTATTTGCAATGTCTCCTATTCTTTCACTTTCCTTAACAATTTCTATAACTAAGCACCTAAACCTGTGTGCAGAGCCCTCTTTAAAAACATGTTTACCTAACGTATTTGTTAAACTCTGATTCCTGATATTCAGAAGGTGTTCCCGTATTCTAAATCTAAATTCTTTATTCGTTTTCCCTACATAAAAACAGGAGCGTGTGTTACACACTGCTAAATACACTATATTTTTGCTGTTGCAATTCGCTGTTATTCTAAATTTCACCTCTCTTCCAGTGTCAGGGTGTTTGAATCTGTTACTTATATCAATGAAACCACATTGGTTGCATTTGTTAAAAGGTATTGTACCCGTATTACCATCACATATCTGTCCAGTATCTGTTGGATAACATAAATATGTTTTCAATGGTTTCTTATTTTTTAAAAAAAATTGGGTTCATCATCCACTTTCTCTCTGATCTTCAAATCATGTGTGAGAATAAGCCTGTGCTTCTTCACTTCTCCTGTTACCAAATTCATATTACTCGAATATTGAGTAGGTAACTGCACCACTTCTTTTTCATTTAATACATGCTTTATTATTTTCCTTTCAATTATCAGGAAAATATGGCTTCCCAGTGGTGGATCTTAACTTCAAACTTTCCTTTATATTAGTGTCAGTGACATTATCTGTATAGTCCCTTTCCCTAAATCTTTCCTTAAGGTTATCAATTTCATTTTTAAAATCAATTTCTGCTGCTGTCAGCCTAGAAATTCTAAGAGTTTGTTCCTTAACTACATTTATAAATACAAGTTTAGGATGCATGCTTCTTCTATGTAAAAGCTAAATCCTATGACATTCCTTCTTGAACAACTTTGTGGAAAAGCTTCCTTCATCAGTCCTGAGACCTTCATCTCAAATCTCAAAAACGAGGTACTTGTGTCTATCTCTTGATGGAATTTATTCAAATCCACTCTATTTCCATGCCATAATAAAAAGAGATCATCAACAAACCTTTTATAAAATATTATCTGATTCCAAGATTTATTACATATATTATTAGTTTCCCAAGTGGCCATGACTAAGTTTACATAACTATTTGCAGTTGATGTTCCCATGACCACTCCATCTTTCTGTAAATACAATACATGATCAAATAACATAATATTATTGGTATGTATTTGTTCCATCAACAAACAAGCTCAATCTTTGTATGATTATAGGTTCCAGCTATCATTAAATATTTTCTTAGCATCTCTACACCAGCTTCATTATGAATGCATGTAAATAATGGTCAGACATCCAGTGTCACTAACATAATAGATTTCATAGGGATCTGATATTTATCAAAAAACATAAAAAGCTCATTTAAAAATTGTTTAGAATCCCTAAGAATACATTTATTTTTGTCCACTACTGGTCTAAGCAATTTTTCCAAGTAAATAGAAATGTGTTCTGCAACCCAATTCCTGCCTGAAACTGTAGGCTAAAGGGAGGTGACAGAGGATTTTTATGTACTTTAGGGAGTCCCTGTATTATGGGAATTAAGGGTTTAGCAACCTTAAAATAATTATATAGGTCTTCAGTAATCTGATTTTCTAGCAAACAATCATATAACACATTTTCCAATTTTTTAAGCATAGTATTCTTTTGTTGTTCATTTATAACTTCACATATACTTGTGTCATTTAACATTTTTTTTAATTACCTAGGTTTATTGAGGAGCTGTGTAGGCCATGATTGTGTATGGGCATCACAGTGGCTGCTCCTAAGGCATCAGGTACAAACCTTGTGGATAGGCAAAAGTTGAACTATTTTAGAGCTTTGGATAATGCATACTTGGCACTAACTATGGGGCCTAACATGCTGTCTTGTAACACGAAAATATTATTTTAGTCTTTGACAGGGATACTAAGATTTTGTCTAAGGTAATTTTCATGTATACTGCATTTTTAAGGATACTGGGCGGCAATCATTTGGGTAAGTGAGATAAGCCTAGCAGCAAATGTGTATTCAAATTAATTGTCTATATCTTTTGGATTGGAATGTGTGATTATGGAAGACATCACTGCATTACTGTACATTATTCCTTAATTTTCTGACATAACCACAGAGAGAGAGTGTTTTGGTATCTGTAGCAATCTTAAGGTCATACCATGCTTTACTTTTACTGATAGGGCTCTTATGCTGCTTGCTGGCATATTTTAGTGTGGTCCTAAGATAGGGGAAAGAGATCTTACAACTTTATGTTATTTTTTTCTTCTTTTGCTAAATAGTGTTTTAATAAAAACGTTCTTCCAAAGAAGTTTGTACTTGAATTTATCATTAAATCCAGGGCAGACAGGTACTAACTTTTTGCATGCTGTTGTTTAGGTGCATGTGAATGTGTCAGCCCTTTCATATGGGTCTATTTATGTCTGATATGCAGATATTTTGCACTGGTCTTTGACAGTATGAAGCAGGATTGTCCTGGAGAAATTCCTAACAATGGTCTCATTCAGTGGTGGGACCTGCTAGTAGCACCTCAACTAAGGACATGAAGTGGCAAGACAAGACATAGGGTCACTGCATGTCCTTTACATAGAAAGGATCCAGAGTATGAGGGCCTCATTAGATGGTGATCATTTTTTTTTAATATGTGTATAGCTGGCTGCATCTGGAAGCCAGTGCAGATCCTAAAAGACCAACATGATATGATATGGTTAGTCCTACATATGCTAGCCAGTAATCACTCAGCAGGTTTCTCCACCTGTTCGATGCAAGAAATAACCAGATCCTGAACTACTGACATTAGATCAGAAGAAATAATTGAGGGCTTCATCATGGGAATAATCTTAAGGCTCATTACAGCTGGGACCCAGTGTTTGAGTGCCAGACTGCCATTAAGTAGGAGTCATTAATTTCAACTAAATTCTCCAGAGGTAGTTAAGATGAAAAGCAAGGGAAAATACAAAAGATGGTGATATCATTTATTAATATGGTCTTAGTGTTTGCTAAATTGAGGAGTCTAAAGACATATTTGCATTAAGTATCACATAGTATCAGCAACAAAGTCCACTAGGGCAATTAAATCATAAAGAAACTCCTGGGGAAAAAAGGAATATAAAGCTAGATATCATCAATTATGACTGATAGCAAATTCCTATCTCCATAGTGACTTTCTTTAGGGTCAACTTATACACCATGAACTGGAATTAAGCCAGAATGGAACCCTATGGAATTGTGCATTCCAAAAGGAAGGTATCTGATGAATTTATCCCAGAAACACTGTCTGGGAGTGACCCTAGAGAAACAGGGAAATCGATGAAGTATCTGTGAGTCCAAAATTAAATTGTTGCTGTTTGACAAGGAACCAATGTTTTACAGTGTCAAAAGCTACAGCAAAATAAAGAAGTGCCAAGATAGAAATTGACCCATGACCCGCTTCCCATCAGTGTGTCATTAAACATAAACATGGGTTGTCTCAGTACTTTGACCAAATCTAAAACTAGATTTAAAAGGGTACAGAAGATGTAAGATACAAATATGTATGTGTGTCTTCTGTATAGTCACCTTCCTAATACATGAGTGGCCCTAGTACCGTGAGGCAAGAAGTGAACAAACTTGAAAGATAAGTTTAAGAACAAGTAGTGGGACACACAGATAACAGGGTCTTTACAACACTGTCATAGTCAATGTAACTAAACTCATCCCAGAGAGATTAGTAATACAATCATCACAGCATAGTAAGGGCAAATCTGTGCAGGAGTTCTTTTTCCTGGAAAAGCTCATCTGAGAAGAACTGTCATACTTCCTCACACTTCTCTGGGAAAATCTTGAAACAACAAGAAAGGTAGGACAACATAACCTACCCACAAACCCAAACAGTGCAGCCAAAAGGTTCAATACAGGGGAGTAATCAGAGCATCTAAATGATGCCTTTATACATGAGATTAACATTTTATATAGAGCCAATCATAAATCTAGACTAAGCTCATCCTGAAAAAGGCAAGTCCACCACTATATATGCTCCAGATTTCATCCCTGTCTTCACAGTACCTGTAACTCACAGACAAATCACGTTTATCCCTCTTTAAAAGACTGGGGATGCACACAAATGAAATAACAGAACTGAAAGTAACAAATGCAGTACAGAATCACTATCAAATCTGGGTCAACACCTGCACAGAATCTGATAACTGCACTCTCACTGGCATAATTTCAAATATCACTACTAACGGTAGTTATCATCTGCACAGAATGTAGTCACTACACTGCATCTGGAGCTGGTACTGTCCAGGTCACATTTTGCTTGAGATAGGTTAATACATAGTAACAAATGACAGAGACTCCATATTGTGAGATGATGACTGGGAAAGTCAAAAGCACTGAGTGGGTTTGAGAATAACTTTCTCTGCAAATGTGTATAAATATATATATATCTAAAGTGGATATAAAAAGTTTACACTCCCCTGTTAAAATGCCAGCTTTTTGTGATATAAAAATTGAGACCACAATAAATCATTTCAAACTTTTCTCAACTTTAATGTGACCTATAACCTGTACAATTCAATTGAAAAACAAACAAATCTGTTAGGGAAAAAAATATAAAAAATAAAAAACATACAATACACTGGTTGGATAAGTGTGCACACCCTTAAACTAATACTTTAATGTGTGTGCATACCCTTAAACTAATACTTTATTGAAGCACGTTTTGATTAATTACAGCATTCAGTCTTCTTGGGTAGGAGTCTATCAGCATGGCACATCTTGACTTGGCAATATTTGCCCATTCTTCCTTGCAAAAGCACTGCAAATCTGTCAGATTGAGAGAGCATCTCTTGTGCACAGCCATCTTCAGGTCACCCCACAGATTTTCTATTGGATTTAGGTCTGGGTTCTGGCTGGCCCATTCAGAAAACTTTAATTTTCTTCTGGTGAAGCAATTCTTTTGTTGATTTAGATGTATGCGTGGGGTTCACTGTCATGTTGAAAGGTGAAATTCCTCTTCATCTTCAACTTTCTAGCAGACGCTTGAAGATTTTGGGCTAAAAGTGACTGGTATTTGGAACTGTTCATAATTCCCTCCGCCTTGACTAAAGCCCAAATTCCAGCTGAAGAAAAGCAACCCCAAAGAATGATACTGCCACTACCATGCTTCACCATGGGATGGTGTCCTTTTGGTGATGCGAACTGTTATTTTTGCGTCAAACGTACCTTTTGGAATTATGGTCAAAAATGTCATCCTTGGTCCCATCAGACCATAACACATTTTCACACATGCTTTTGGGAGACTTGGTGTATTGCTTTGCAAATTTTAGCTGGGCCTAGACATTTTTTGGGTAAAAAAAGGCTTCCGTCTTGCAACCCTACCCCATAGGCCAGATATATGGAGAATACGGGAGATTATCACATGTAGTACACAACCAGTACTTGCCAGAAAATCCTGCAGCTCCTTCATTGTTGCTGTAGGCCTCTCAGCAGCCTCCCTGACCAGTTTTCATCATGTCTTTTCATCAGTTGTGGAGGGTTATCCAGTTCTTTGCAACATCACTGTTGTCCCATATTTTCTGCACTTTTTGATGACTGTCTTCACTATGTTCCATGGTATATCCAATGCTGTGGAAATTTTTTTTGTACCCTTCTCCTGACTGATACCTTTCAACAATGAGATCCCTTTGATGCTTTGTATGCTCTCTGCAAACCATGGCTTTTGGTGAAGCAGGCAACTGAGTAAATGTCAGGAAAATCCTACTAGGACAGCTGAACTTTATTTGGGGTTAATTGATGACAGGTATGCACCCAAGAAGACTGAATGTTGTAATTAAATCAAAAGGTGCTTCAACAAAATATTAGTTTAAGGGTGTGTACACTTATGCAACCAGCATATTGTACGTTTTCTTATTTTTTATATTTTTCCCCTAACAGATTTGTTTTTCAATTGAATTGTACGGGTTATAGGTCACATTATAGGTGGGAAAAGCTTTTAAATGATTTATTGTGTTCTCATTTTTTATATCACATAAACCTGGCATTTTAACAGGGGTGTGTAAACTTTATATCCACTGTATTTATATCTATCTATATCTGTATATATATATATATATATATATATATATATATATATATATATATATATATATGCAGACACACACACATGTCAGAATCTAGGATTTAATAAGCATTTTTTGCTACAGAATCAGGGATTAATTATTTAAGTTAAAGACTCCATTTATTATTTATTTATTTACTAAGATAATTTGTTTAGATTTGTACATCAAACTATAGACTATAACTCTTGCAAAATAGCTGACATTTCCTACAGAGAATAATTTACTTTGGTTTGCATTATGAACTTTATTAATTACAGCCATAGTTAAACAATGATGACTAAGCAAACTCTTCTTGAATCACTGCAATCTTTATTTTTATATATAATTGTTTTTGTTAATGTTAACATCCATTTTAAAACCAAGACTTGGATTTTATCATGTCTAATGAATCTGCCAAAAGAACAGTTTACATTTGGTATTTAACTAGATGCAAATGCCGGAAAACATTTTTCACATAAAAAATCAATATAAGATAACATTAATGTTAAGAACTTACCATTTTTTCTAGCAGAAAATGTATACTTTAATAAACTGGATTGTATAACATACATTTTTGTGACTTATGGTGTTTTCTGAATTTTTCAGTATAGAATTGACATAATGAAAGGCTGTCAATATGAAACTATTTATTTATAGGAGAAATTGTGTATACAACTTAAGAGATGATGATGTATGAATCATTTATCTTAAAGTAGTTGAAAAGAAGAAAAGTCTTGATGCATGCCAGAGAAGATGACTGGAAGAGAAGGATACATTTGGCAGGTGAATGGTACTGCTCTGTATGCTGAATACCCCAAAAATGCATCTTTAAGATTCTGTAGTAGAACCTGCACTATTGTCTTCTGGAAACGCTGAGCTGCAATTGTAGTCCTTTAGACTGGTTTTTACAGTCAAGTTATTAAGATGTCTGCCTATATTTGTTTGAGATTCCTCATGATATTCCTGTTCTGTCCCATCTCCTAGAAATATGTGTGTGTGTTTGTATGTAGATATATGGATCTATGCTGAATGATCGAAATTACAAAACTTCGAATGCATATGATCGGAACCATATGATTGAAGTTTTGTAATTTCGATAATTAAAAAAAAAAGAAAAACAAAAACAAATTAAAACACATATATGCAGGGGGGAAAGCCCCTTCACTCCCCCCCCACACTCCCTGCTATTAAAATGTACCAACTCTGGAGATAGCACTACCGAGAGGAAAAGGGAATATTCCCATTCTGCTCTGTATGGAGATCTCCATTTAAGTGTTTGAAGTTTTAAAACTTCAGTCATATGGTTTTGGCCATATGAAATTCGAAGTTCTAAACTTCGATCACTTAAATAGAACCCATATATATATATATATATATATATATATATATATATATATATATGTGTGTGTGTGTGTGTGTGTATAAGAATAATTGTGTCTAATTTAATTGCCACCTGATTATTTCTCCCAAAAGATTCTAAAACCTTGGAAGTCACTATTCCAAATAGCAACAATTCTAAGGTCACAAAACACAAAAACATTTCTGCCAAATATTCTAATATCTGTGGTATGCTCATTACTGATGCGTCTTGACCCTTGTTGGCATTCCAGATGATGAATCTCTTCCACTTGGCTGAATAGGTTTTTCTGGTGGAAGGTCTGCGCGCTTCCAGCAAGATTTCTTGTACTTTTGGAAAGAGAG
Organism: Protopterus annectens; assembly: GCF_019279795.1. Lineage (NCBI taxonomy): Eukaryota > Metazoa > Chordata > Ceratodontiformes > Protopteridae > Protopterus > Protopterus annectens. The sequence goes on along the minus strand of NC_056748.1, from coordinate 672,321,634 downwards.
ATATGGGTGAAAGTCATGGAACCCTCCAAGCTGTCAGCTGCAATGTTTGCAGGTTTTGATGAACACTCCTGTAATTGTGCTGAGTTAGAAGCAGAGGCCATTGAGGCAAGGGCCACGGTTTGGTGTGAGTTATGCTCAGTAGCAATGGATACCAGTGCTGCCTTGGCCAGTCTGGAGCTATCAAAATTCCTTTTGGTTGTTCTCCTTTGATCTTCAGTAACACCTTGGTCAGTAATGGTAGAGAAAAGTGTTTAGAGCGGACAAGTCCAGTATAGGTTTCCATTGCTTTCTTTTCTTGGAACAAGGAACAGTCTTGAATAGAATCCCTGGCCTTGTTCCTGAGGAGGAACCTTTTCTATTGCTTTATTTGTAACAGCTTTGAAACTTGTATGAGTGCCTCTGCCCTTTGATTTTGTGGCAGATTTGGCATGCCTTGTCTCGTTGGTAAGGTGTGGAAGTGGAACCTGTAACCTTTGTCTACTATGTCCAGAATCCATTTGTCCTTGGTTAAAATGTGCCAGTTCTTTGAGAATAAGGATAATTTTCCACCTAGAGGTGCTTCTCTTTGAGCCTTGGTCGGCGGAGTGAAAGTCAAGTCATTGCGATTGTCCCTGTGGTGCAGCTGAACTCCCTGCGCAACTTCTCTGATTGGGTGGTTGCCATTGGCGGCCCCTGTAGGAGCCTCGGTATTGCCCTCTACCTCGAGCACGCCTGTTTTTTCCCCTTTGAAACTTGTCAGTGTCTGGAAAGGACCAATTCTTTGAAGGCCAATTCCTGCTGAATCTGGGTGGCTGAACCTGGAGGAAATCCTTGACTGTCTGTACTGATTTAGCCTTTTCCTCAATAGACTTCAACACATCCTGTGCATTAGCACCAACAAGCTTCTGTTTTTCCAGAGGTGCATCTAGGAGCTTTACTTTAACATGGTCTGGCAGTGGCTGTTCTTTCAGCCAAGCATGTCTACGTATAACGGCCCCTGTCATAGCTGCCCTACATGAAGCTTCCAATGCATCATAACCACACTGTAGAAAATGATTGCTAACCTGCTGAGTGTTATGAACCAAATCCTGCAATGCCTTTCTATCTATAGGCTCAGGAGGCTAACTTTTCTGCAAATCATCCATTAAGTAATCCTGGTACTGAAACATATGAAAAAGACAGTTAAGTGACCTCATGGCAAGGGTGGAAGAGGTATAAACTTTTGCCCCATCTCTCCAGGGACCTTGATTCCCTGTCTGCGGCAAAGGGTTTTTGGCAGGAAGTAGCCACTCCTTTGGGCCCCTGAGAAATAGTTTCTAGATCCACAGAGTGGGCCTTAAAGAGATGCTTATGAGTTTCAGGAACCCTGTAATATCTGTCTGGCTTGACAGGAGCAGGAGGGAGAGAATAAGGAAGCACTGGGTCTGAGTATACATCATCCAAGACATCCAACACTGGAAGAATAGCTAATGGTCTGTGCTGGGGTAACTTAAGGAAGGTACGTAGCTTTTTCCTGGAGTCAGAAAATTCCTGACCCTGCCACTGAAAATGTTCTCTCATGGAGTGGAGAACTTCTCCGTAAGAAATGTCCTCTGGAGGAGGCAGAAGGAATTGATTCCTCAGCATCAGAGTCCTCGTGACTGGAAGGATTCTTCCTGGGTATCTGAATGCTCTGAATCCCTAGAGGCTTCATCCGAAGAGAGGGTATCTGTCTGCTCAGTCCTAGGCCTTTTATCTGCAGGAGGCTGAGAACCTCTGTCTGGATGCGACTGAAAAACTCTGATTAGAGAGATTAGATCTGCAGCTAGGGTCATGATCTGTTTATCAGAAGAGGGGCCCTGGGAAAAAGTTTTGTAATTTCGATAATTAAAAAAAAAAGAAAAACAAAAACAAATTAAAACACATATATGCAGAGGGGTAAGCCCCTTCACTCCCCCCCACACCCCCTGCTATTAAAATGTACCAACTCTGGAGATAGCACTACAGAGAGGAAAAGGCAATATTCCCATTCTGCTCTGCATGGAGATCTCCATTTAAGTGTTTGAAGTTTTAAAACTTCAGTCATATGGTTTCGGCCATATGAAATTCGAAGTTCTAAACTTCGATCACTTAAATAGGACCCAGATATATATATATATATATATATGTGTGTGTGTGTGTGTGTGTGTGTATAAGAATAACTGTGTCTAATTTAATTGCCACCTGATTATTTCTCCCAAAAGATTCTAAAACCTTGGAAGTCACTATTCCAAACAGCAACAATTCTAAGGTCACAAAACACGAAAACATTTCTGCCAAATATTCTAATATCTGTGGTATGCTCATTACTGATGCGTCTTGACCCTTGTTGGCATTCCAGATGATGAATCTCTTCCACTTGGCTGAATAGGTTTTTCTGGTGGAAGGTCTCTTGGCGCTTCCAGCAAGATTTCTTGTACTTTTTTGGAAAGAGAGATATGGGTGAAAGTCATGGAACCCTCCAAGCTGTCAGCTGCAATGTTTGCAGGTTTTGATGAACACTCCTGTAATTGTGCTGAGTTAGAAGCAGAGGCCATTGAGGCAAGGGCCACGGTTTGGTGTGAGTTATGCTCAGTAGCAATGGATACCAGTGCTGCCTTGGCCAGTCTGGAGCTATCAAAATTCCTTTTGGTTGTTCTCCTTTGATCTTCAGTAACACCTTGGTCAGTAATGGTAGAGAAAAGTGTTTAGAGCGGACAAGTCCAGTATAGGTTTCCATTGCTTTTCTTTTCTTGGAACAAGGAACAGTCTTGAATAGAATCCCTGGCCTTGTTCCTGAGGAGGAACCTTTTCTATTGCTTTTATTTGTAACAGCTTTGAAACTTGTATGAGTGCCTCTGCCCTTTGATTTTGTGGCAGATTTGGCATGCCTTGTCTCGTTGGTAAGGTGTGGAAGTGGAACCTGTAACCTTTGTCTACTATGTCCAGAATCCATTTGTCCTTGGTTAAAATGTGCCAGTTCTTTGAGAATAAGGATAATTTTCCACCTAGAGGTGCTTCTCTTTGAGCCTTGGTCGGCGGAGTGAAAGTCAAGTCATTGCGATTGTCCCTGTGGTGCAGCTGAACTCCCTGCGCAACTTCTCTGATTGGGTGGTTGCCATTGGCGGCCCCTGTAGGAGCCTCGGTATTGCCCTCTACCTCGAGCACGCCTGTTTTTTCCCCTTTGAAACTTGTCAGTGTCTGGAAAGGACCAATTCTTTGAAGGCCAATTCCTGCTGAATCTGGGTGGCTGAACCTGGAGGAAATCCTTGACTGTCTGTACTGATTTAGCCTTTTCCTCAATAGACTTCAACACATCCTGTGCATTAGCACCAACAAGCTTCTGTTTTTCCAGAGGTGCATCTAGGAGCTTTACTTTAACATGGTCTGGCAGTGGCTGTTCTTTCAGCCAAGCATGTCTACGATAACGGCCCCTGTCATAGCTGCCCTACATGAAGCTTCCAATGCATCATAACCACACTGTAGAAAATGATTGCTAACCTGCTGAGTGTTATGAACCAAATCCTGCAATGCCTTTCTATCTATAGGCTCAGGAGAGGCTAACTTTTTCTGCAAATCATCCATTAAGTAATCCTGGTACTGAAACATATGAAAAAGACAGTTAAGTGACCTCATGGCAAGGGTGGAAGAGGTATAAACTTTTTTGCCCCATCTCTCCAGGGACCTTGATTCCCTGTCTGCGGGCAAAGGGTTTTTGGCGAGGAAGTAGCCACTCCTTTGGGCCCCTGAGAAATAGTTTCTAGATCCACAGAGTGGGCCTTAAAGAGATGCTTATGAGTTTCAGGAACCCTGTAATATCTGTCTGGCTTGACAGGAGCAGGAGGGAGAGAATAAGGGGAAGCACTGGAGTCTGAGTATACATCATCCAAGACATCCAACACTGGAAGAATAGCTAATGGTCTGTGCTGGGGTAACTTAAGGAAGGTACGTAGCTTTTTCCTGGAGTCAGAAAATTCCTGACCCTGCCACTGAAAATGTTCTCTCATGGAGTGGAGAACTTCTCCGAAAGAAATGTCCTCTGGAGGAGAGGCAGAAGGAATTGATTCCTCAGCATCAGAGTCCTCGTAGACTGGAAGGATTCTTCCTGGGTATCTGAATGCTCTGAATCCCTAGAGGCTTCATCCGAAGAGAGGGTATCTGTCTGCTCAGTCCTAGGCCTTTTATCTGCAGGAGGCTGAGAACCTCTGTCTGGATGCGACTGAAAACCTCTGATTAGAGAGATTAGATCTGCAGCTAGGGTCATGATCTGTTTATCAGAAGAGGGGCCCTGGGAAAAAGTTTTAGGAGGATGGGCCTTAGCCTGTCTGGCAGCCTTAGCATGTGTGAAAGTCTTGATGGACATGGAGACCGGAGGCCTAGCTGCCCCACATGCAGGAGTAACTTTATCCACTGGTATGGTGTCAGGTAAATCTAGAGCTTCGGTTTTGGGAGGAAAATCAACAACCGGCACCGGGGAAACCTCTGGGACCGAAGTACGTGGTAAAGCGGTGTCGTCAGCCTGGAGTGGTAGAATTACCACCTCCGAAGAGACCGATGCACTCGCGGAAGGCTTAGGCGTGGTATCGGTGGACGACGCGGGCCGAGGATGTCGGTCCCGGTCCTTGCGTTTTTTGGAAATATGTGCTGTCGGTTGTTCCGACGGCATGATATAAGCGTAATTTTCGCCAAAAAAGTCTTCGGCAAATTCTGCCCGATGCCTGAGTGTGCGCTTATTAAAGCAAGCACAGGCAGCACAGGCCGAGACGTCGTGGTCTGGGCCCAGGCAGGGAAGGCAGTAAGAATGGAAGTCCTTATGAGGTATTTGTTTACCACAAGACAAACAATTATTAACCTTTTCAATTTTTTCTGACATCGGCTGAGGCAAGAAAAATGTTCCCCAATGGGGTACTTAGCTTTTTGATGACTTCGGTAACTGAAAACACAGGAGCTGACCGACCGGCACTTGCAAACTGCTTCTGCTTCGGGCACCGCGCGGCAAGAAAGACTGAAGAAGATGGCGTCGGCTGATGCTTTTATACCCCAGCCGCTCTGACGTCGGGAAAAAGGGGACAACAGCCGACGCAGGAGCCAGACTTTGGAATCCGTCATCCGAAGGGCTGCCTGAGGCAGGACAACCCATATGTCAGGACTGCAGTTGCATTCTTGAAGGACATCTCAGGGAATGTGTTATGTTACAAACAGAACCATAGCAAAGAGTTATCTTGAAACCAAGTGAACCAGTACCATTAATTTCTATTAATTACCATAACTTACACTTCTGACTTTATCACCTACACAGGACGTCATTTCCATAATAAATTTCAACTTTTTCAACTGACTTTATTGCTGTTTATCTGTCTACGGTTATATAGATCAATTACAATGACTGACTCTGATTTATGACTCCATCTCAGAAACATGGGACCTGATAATGAGATTGTCAGCACAGTGCTAAATAAACTTTGATACAAACCCATTTCAAGTGTTTTTTTAAAGGGTTTCACTCGTGTGTATTTTCAGCATATGAGACTATATCCTACATTACCTTAGTAGTTATATACAATAGTTCCAAGTCTGTTTACCTAGGATTAGAAAAAAACACCTTAAGATCTCATTCACATCCTCATTTTGTATTCACAGTTTCCCTGTTTAGAGTAAGTCAAAAAAGAACCTGGGAATTTCAGCAAGCACCCTAGTTTTACCTTATATGATGACTTTAACTGAAATGCTGAATGTGTAAGATACTCTGTTCTGTCGTTCTTTTAATGTTGAGTAAGTTACTGACATAGTTACTGCACATTTTGTATCTCTCTAATAGCCATAATCATGGCAGAAATGGTCTTTTTAGGCTGACAATATGTATCAAGCTAATAAACATATGATTAGACAGGCACTGAGGCAGACAGACACATGCAGACAGATAGGCACATGGATACATAGATTCATATTTCAAAAGACAGCATTAGATCGCTACAGTAAATAACCAGATAGCTAGACAGACAGACAAACAATCAAACAGACAGATCAGTAACTAAGTAGACCAATACTTCTCATAGCAGCATGCAAAGATAGTTGGCTTCTCTTCTAGTAGACTGGTCTTTACTGCATGTCATATATGAAACTTCAGCCTACTCATAAACCTGTAGGCATGTTTGGGACATAATACCATTTCACAGCAAACACTTTTTTAAATCTTTTTACTATGCAGCAATGACAATATACTTCAGATAAAAAGTAGTATGTAAAAGCAACGTTGTCATATTAGGATCAGATGCTTATGATTTGACCTGATTATGACTCAGTAGTTTAAATGCTGCTGCAGAGATATAATTTTAGAGTTGATTAATCAAAAATATGACATTTTATTAACTGCAGCCTGTTTTCATTTTAGAAGTAACCTGCAGGCATACAAACCTTGTAAAGACAAAAGGTTCTATCAATAATACACTATCGTTAAGAGTCACGTATGCTAAAGAATTCAAGGACAAAATGACTTGAAAGATTTATCTGGCTTACATATACAGGTGTTAGATAAACGTGGATTAGTGAATCATACTGAACATGATTTTTTTTAATACTTAAACAGACTCAAAAGTAACCTCTGTATATGTATAATGGCAAATACTGATTTGTGGTTGAACTGGAATAATAGGCTGATAGCTAATGTGCTTAGGTATTTTACTGAAATGGTAAATGGCAGTGAAGGAATATATGCAGATATATGTGACAATAACATGTGCTGTCAGTAAGTGTTCCAGTGCGGGTGCTGAAGATTTTGTGAAGTCTTTTATTGATGCTGATAATGGTTACAGCTACAAGGGATTTACTGAGCAAAGAATTTTAATGTGATTCACTCTCAAAGTACTGCCAAAAGGCATGTCACTCAAGATAAGTTGAAGAAAACAGAGCATCACAAATGTGTCTCACTGTTCCTCAAAATGTGATTTTCAAGTAGCAGTTATGTTTCTGTTGTGAACAAAATAATACTGTTAAAGTAAACTCTTTTTCTCTTCCAAATGCAAAATGGAAGCAAATATAATATCGCTCAACTATGGGTGAATGCAAAAAAATCTGAATAAATCTTCAGGGAGGTCTAATGTATTTGGCAAAGGTTAAAATTCTAATATTTTACTTGAAGATGTTTTTCTGAATCTTATTAAGAAAAGAAAAAACAAGTGCACAAAACAAGGATAGCGGATAATGTACATTTAGAACAGTGTCATCGTTTTACAGCATTTGCTTATTTCTTTTAAGAGTTTTCTAATGATGACGGGTTCCATGGTACAGAGATGTAAAGCACTGGCTGAAAACCCAACATCCCAGGTTCTGTTAGAGTCACTTAAGTGGTCAGGGAAGATGAGACTGCACTGTTAGCATCAAGCTTAGTTTTTCTGGGGTGGGAAAGCATGTTGAACTACATGAAACAGACATGTAGGAAATATATATATATATATAAAATTAGACCAGGCAATGAGTAAGATCAATGTAACAACTATTGGCACAAGTTAATTCAAGCATGATAAAGGAAACTGGGTAGGCTTAAAATGGCTGCAAAGGGCAGCTAGCCTAGTACTTATAAACCTATGAACTATCCTTCTATTCACTGGATGAGACATTATACCGAGATCCCAAATGTTTGTGTTGTTGGTAGCTAACATGGATGTGCAAACATCCATCACTTATTAATATAAGCAAGGGTTCATTATTGTATCTACAAATATATACATCTTATGAACAACTTTTAAAACACATATTTACATTATTTACAATATTTACAATATCTATAATCTGATTCTTACATTTATGTTGAACCTTCAATTTTTTAACAACCCCACTCTTTACTCCACAACCAAAGTCTTACTTTCTTCAAAATCTCTGGTAATAACCACTTTACATTGTATTTTACTTCATTAATTCTTTTGTTCTATATTATCCCTATTATATAAAATAATTTTATATCTAGTTTGTTTATGTTCTTTTGTTTTATATTTTTTTAATGTCCATATTCAATCACGTCCACATTAATACATTCAATGTTCTCCAGTTTAAGTATCCTTTGTCATATATTTCTTTACACAGTTTAAATGTCCACTTACACTTTATAAAAACATGTTCAGTTGTCTCCAATTCACCACAATGTAAGGAAATTCTCTTTTATTTTCTTATATGGCATGTTTGCCTTAAATGGTAACTTACTAACTGATGGCCTTCACAAAAAATCTGTACTTTCTACATGTTTTTTATTCCTATTAATTCTCATTTTTACTTCTTTGATCTTCCTTTCACTTGTATATTAACAAGGATAAACATAATAAAAATGTTCCATTATATTTTCATACCACATTCCTGTTTTTTTCTGTCTTTCCTATATTAATTTTCCATAGCAGTATTTTCTCTTGCTATAATTTCATGTCCGTACAATGAACTTCGTTGCCTCTTTTTAAATATTTGAGCCTTTCCCGAGTTGTTTTAGATTTCTCTTCTTTGATTTTTTAAGTAACTTTTCTTTATCTTTCCTGTCTACTAACACTGTATAGAAGTTTAATGAAAAAACATATACAATCGGGTGTGATGAGCTCAACCCTCCTCCTTTGTTATATAAATAAAGAAGCCCTCTTTTCACTGGGTTTAGTCTTGACCCCCCAAATGAATGTAAAATTACATTCATTAAACCATTTTCTAATGCTAATGGATCTGTACATACATTAGCTAAATGTGTAATTTTATCTAATATTATGCAGTTACTTGAATATGCCTTTTCTTCAGGTTCCCCTTCAATAAACACATCACACTGAATGATGTTTGACGACCTTTATTAAAGTTCCATAAACATAATTGTTAATCAATATTTATTAATTACAGCCAACACATGATATAGACGAGGATAACATCCATGTAACTTTAAAATAGGACAGCGTGACCCCACTTATCCTGACCAGTAGGCAGCGTCCATATCTCCACTCGCTTACTTATGAAGCAGCATACCACCACTCACATCAGTTATCAGTTATTGAATTACACATCCGACCAATAAGCAGCTTACCTCCACTCACTTATTTTACTTATCAAGCAGTATCCAACTGCTCACTTTCCAACATCCAACACCAGAGGGGGGACAGAAGAGGGCAAGCCTGCCACTCTTCTCCACCCACCAGCCTGACCAGGCTGTTCCCCCTCTCTCTGACAAAACTTCCAACAACCTAACCACCATTAAAAGGCATTAAGCCAAACATCATTTGGTGTACCCCATCCTGCCTAACCAAACTGTATCCCTGCCATCACCCCTTAAATCTCTATCATATAAACAACAAAATTATCCAGTTGCCTGAACAGCTGAAAGCAAACCACTGATCCCTTTCCAATGCTAAAGTCACAAACCTTAACCTAGCTTACCCACTGCATATAAGTGAAATACCCAGTTACCCAACTACCATACCAATAGTAGCATTGTAATGATTGCTGGGCCATTACCCGCCAACTACACAAACACTAAGCCGCTGCTACTTGAAACCATGCAGAGGGAATTGCATACCCTCATGTCCAATTGCAGCCCTGTTTTACTGCCCAATGAAAATAATAACCACATGAGATCTCTTTCCAAAATTCCATTTAATAGCAATCTTGCCATCACACCAAATACCCATTATAAGCAATACGACATTTAAACCACCATCATGGCCTTTTAGCCATAGTACCCCAAATGCACCACAAACAGAAACCCCAGCCAGGTAAAACTACAAAAACACAATATACCACCAAAACCTGAAAATGCCCGGTGTCACCAGGTCAGACAAGGTCAGGGACATGCCATCATGCCTAACTGCCACCTCTTGATCACTCAATAGATATACTAATGACCAAACTGCCATTTCCTTTCTTAAAGAAGCAATTGTCTAATAATCCCACTCATCATATCCACCATTCATAAAAAAAACACACACAATTGGCAACCAGAACCCCTTGTTAATGACATCAATATATCCATGAAACAACAACCCCACTATCTGTAGAACTGACCCTCCATATACCAAACCTCAACCCCAGAAACCAACTTTCTTTCATGAGCAATGTCAACCAATCTTACCCGTATAATACCTACTCTACATGCATATGAGCCACCATCCAGAATTTAGTAAATTAACCCAACCCTGTCTCCCATGAAACTGTAGTAAATCATAGCTAAATCCTCCTTCACCAAAACACCCCACCTTGTTCACAAGCCTGAGCCAACTTACTCAATCCAAACCACTAATCTCCTCCCCCAGTGGCTGCAACAAAGATTTGACCAAGATAACACCCCCTTACCATAACCTTTACTTATAAACCAGCCCCATGATCTTGCCACAAACATCTAATCCTTCTAACCCCAACCAGACATGCCTCAACTGCCACCAACAAACCCTACCACTATCATCAACCAAGTGAAAACAGGCTCGCATTCCCCCAACTTCCTCGGCAAAACTGATGCCTGCTAAATTAAAACCAACTTCAAAGTCCCAGAGCCTTTTTCCAGATGACCCTCCTTCTGATAGCCAAGGCACAAACCAATCCCCTAAAATATGGCCCCACCCTCCAATCATATTAAAATTTAATGAAATTCCTATGAGCAACGCAATGCAGCTACTAGAACTCAACATCCTTAATGCACTGCTTACCCCTGGCTTTCTCCTTTAAAATATCCCTTTCAATGTGTCACCATCACATCAAATAATGAAACAACCTGAAACATCTGTTTGAAAACCCAAGACCATGTCCTGCTTAATCCATATAACTTTAGCCTAGACACAGAAATACCTAGTTCCTACATATCCCCAACCTTTGCATACCTACAATTCCCCTTGAACCTAACCTACTGTTAAAAAGCTCACATACAACATACAATCTCCCATCCATCCAATGCACACTCAAGGCACCAGTGAAATAGTCCACATGCTACTCTGTAAAACCTTTAACCTGATATGTGACATTACCAGTATCTACTTGAAGGACAAATGTCACCCCAAGGATACCACCTTAGGATCAGATGCCAGATTCCTGTCTGACAGAACACATCATTGACGCTCCACAAACACCGTTTAAGCAACTGGATGGGTAACTAAATTCACCCCAAGGGTTCCACCCATCTGAAGGCAAGGGCTGAAGTCTCTGCTGGCATGTCAAAGCCCTAGAGCCATTAGCCTAATAACTTCCTATGATCTTATGACTGTTGTGACTCCACCCCACCTGTGGGAATCCCACACTCCCTATAAACAGTCCCCAACACAGTTTTACCCTGCCCCCAATGTACCTCCTCACTTACCCCCCCCCACTACTCAAACTACAGTAACTCTGACATGCCTTAATGAACCCAAATTAGTATTACTTGTGACTATATTGTGTTCCATTCCAGCCAACAGATGCACTGCACCTTTCAGGCCTCCTTCATTCTGGCCATCAACCAAGGTCCACTGTGCAACTCCCCCACCTGTGATCTTGCTCTATGCTGCTCCATCAATTGAAAGCCCCCCTTGCTGCAACATCCATCCCCTGATGAGACCACTTTCTTCGACCCATCAGCTGATATGAACTCTACATTGACACCATCTGCAACCCCATTGCATAGTACTCAAGAATCTGAAAAACCCAGCATAGCACAACCATCTGCTAGAAAAGACACATATAAATCATTTGATATAAATAAAACCTGTTTAAAGACAGCCTGCCCACCCCTCTGAATGCCCTCAATAAAGCACCTTCCTTTGCCACATTCAAGGGCCTATTACTACTTGCCCCCCAAAAATTCACTCTTGTATGCTGAAATATCACCACCTTCTCAATTACAAGGCATTATACTTTTTTTTTTAAAGTAGGCTTTGTGGTATGTACAAATGATGGCCATGGTAACACATGCCCATGCCAGCCATGGGCCGACAATTCATATCAGAAATACCTTACTGGTTGTTGTTGTATCCATGGTAAATGAAAATTAACCATATTTTTCCATTAAATTCTTCTACCTTTCCCAACAAATAGTGAGGCCAAGCTCTGGAAATTCCACTAACCTCTGTACAGTTGAGAGGCACACCAGGACCCTACTACTGCCACTCCAGAACCCCAATTGTACTCTGACTTTGATTCAAATACCATGCTGCCTTCTTTTTTTTCCTTAAACGTGGTAACTTGTAAAACCACACAATCACGCAATAGCAGCTGCCTAAGAGGATGGGTTCCTAATCTAAACTTTCTGGATGGCCCAGACTTTGCTGTATCCCCCAACTAGCTTAATAACTATTTTTTTTTTTTTGTAGGACTAAGATGGTTGGCCCATGCCTAATGGTGCATACCCCACCTGTAAATCTAACCTTTGACACAGACACCAATAAAAAGGGGGGAAATACTTAGTGTATTCACCAAATCAAGAAATATATTCTATCGATGTCAAGGATATTATGGCAGGCAAATGGTAAAGGGCATGAGCGCAGGTACATGAAAAGGTATTTTACTCTCCATGAAAGAGCTGGTTATGCAACAAAACAACCCATACATCTCAACTGTCCAAGATACCAGCTTCCCACAGTAATCATTTAGGTTAATTAAGTAGATCAATAGATGGATTCTCCTCGATGTTAACCAACACAAGAAATTTGATGACTCCATCCCCCAATTCTCTGTTGCCTAGTCAACAGAAGTATTCTGATTTACTACAACATTTGCTTTCAAACAGCTCTACGTATCTCATATATTCCTAGACTTTTCAGATAACTCCCTTCAGCAGTATACCCAGGAATATGTAGTGCCAAGGCTGATGCTAGGAGGGTGCTCAATGTCCATTAGCAGCAAACTGAGCATGAGCAGAGTGATTACTCCACCCCTTTCATAGCCCGCGGAACTGTCTCTAGCAAATTAATAGCATAGCGAATGTAGACCAGAGGGGTGGATTCTTGTCCTCCTGTAACAGTTACTGTTTGACCGCTCACTGTACTATCAAGATGGCAGTGTCAATGGCTGCATGAAAGCTTTACTAAAACTTGACAAATATAAAGTCAGAGGCATTTAGGAACAATTTTATATGTTGCTCTTACTAACTTAAAAAATCAGTTGCATGACAGGTTTTGCATGAACATTAATTCCTGAAGGGTATGAAGTCTGCTTAGTTGCTGTTAAACTCTGCCATGTCTCCGCCCCTTTACAGTGCTATCACCAAGCAAGTTACCAACAAAACACAGGCTCCATAATGAAGTCATGGACAGTACAAAATATAGACCCTTAAGGACAACCTCTTAAATTATTTCCTTTCTCTGAGCTGAGCTGAATATAACTCTCGCTATTTATGACACTGTACTAATGGCATCTGAGATACAACTGTACTACTGCATGGAGCTAATGTGCATGAAACTACAGGGAACTTAATCTGTGCTTGTATAACATGTATTTGCTTTTTACTGTGTTGTTTTAACTTTCGCGCGAGTAATTTTTTTGCTTGTCATATAAGTGCTTCTACTTTTAATTATTTGGAGCGTTTCTTCCCGAGCCTCCACAGTAAAAAAAAGCTTACATCTAAGTTGCAAATTAATGTAAATTAAAACAAGTTGCTGAGAGGAATGGGGATCCCTTAAGACTATAAATCGCACTATCCAAACCCCTCCTCCCTTACATGAGTGAACAGTCACTACAAAACAACCATGCTCTTAGCCATAACCTCAACAACGATGCCTTTTACTGCACATACTAAGAACCCATTCAGTTCTGCTAGAGACTAACATGCTAACGACAGCAAATCAAATCCATTTCAGTCACAGTAATTCCCAAATATCTTCAGGCAAGACATAATTTCAACTATATTCCATTATCACCATTTCTTTCTTACCAGCGGGATAGAATAATAATGGCCAAGGACTCTCTTTTCCAGTCAACCTCTGACTTAAGAACTTTTCTTATTGTTGAATCAAGCCTCCCTATGGACCAGAGCAAAATTAAAGCTGAAAACAACACATCCACAGAACACCAGAGTGAACCAAACTATCCTCACCACTGACGTCACTTAAGAAAAACTGCCACAAAACACTCCACTCTGACAAGAAATGAAAACTCCATAAACTTCAGCAGACGCTTTTACCGGAAGCAATCACTCTGTCATGCAATGCCATAATTACATTCAAACCTGAACTTAAACACCATCGATACTACCTTCCCACCCTCAATAATAATTGCAATTAACCAACATAAGCAAGCTAACTGGAAAAGGCAAAAAAAAAGTGAAGATGAAGGTACAATGAACCTCCCCCCCATGGTACAAACGTTCCAATGCACTCCAATGTACTGGACCCACTCACCTCATTGTTTAACCTACTGTACCTGTGACAGCAACTAATTTTGAAATTAAAATGAATCCACTACTCAGCTACAACTACTGAGGTCTTATCACCCCCCCTCAAAAAAGAGCTCCATACCTGCTAAGCACCCAAAGGCCTATACTCACCTTTCCATTCCTACTAATCAAAGGCCTACCTGATCACCAGCCTACCTCAGGTCGTCATGGATGCGATCCTGCACTTAGCAAGTTCACCCAAAAATGTGATTCCTTCATCAGTTACACTAGCCTAAACCCTTTAACCCCTCCCTACCCTTGCCTCATTTTCTCCCAATCATTCATCATTCCCATTTAACCCTATCCTCCCCCATCCTCCTAATTCTTGCTACTATATTTATCTAGTCCCACTTGAAGATGTCCCAAGGCAAATCAGTCTGTTACCAAGCCTCATTTTTCACTTTTTAATTTCTCCAAGTCTTTTGGGTTTCTAATACTATGATGAGAATCGACCCCATTCTTAAGTCAAAGTACAATTAAAGTTCATGAAATTAGTATTGTTTCACTATGATGTCAGCCAAAAGTGTTCTTCGCAGCACCCACAATGTGCCCAGTAAGGACTCCTTCTGCACTTTGTATGGAGTTACATGTATTGGTAACATATCTAAATATGATCTGTAAGAATACAGAACAGACAGACCAACGAATTACAGCACACTGCTTTATTCAGAGACAGCACTCCACAAACTAAAACATAAAAACTTATATTCACAAGTACATTGGTGTCTCTGAAAAAAAAACAGTGTGCTGTAATTCATTGGGCTGTCTTTGCTGTATTCTTACAGTTTATGTTCTTTTCTACAGCACTTGCTTCCATTATCTGTGATATCTAAATATGATTGTAGACTCTTTTTTATAAGAACCCATTGCTCCTACTACTATTGGAACTATTTGGCTATCATTCTTCCACATTGCTTTCATTTCTGCTTGCAAATCCTGATATTTTATAACTTTGTGTCTCTCTGTATGCAGGACACTGTCGTCACTGGGTGTGACAATTTCAATGATCAATGCTATTTTTTTTTCAATTTTTTTTTTATTTTCAATTAAAATAACATTTACATAATATTTTAAAATATCATTTTAAACAACTATATTCAATATTTACAATAGCCTGACTTTCAGTTATATACACTGTATGTTATTAAATCTAGAATTAACAGATCAGTTATCAGAGATACAATATTGATCATTGCAGTGTCCAACAAAGATATAACTTTCTTCAAAGGATTAATTACCAATGGCCTGGGATAAATTCGTAGTTCTTTGATTTTTATTTCCATCAATGCAGTTGTCTTCAGTAAAGTGTAGAATTCTTCCAAGGTCAGGGGTATATTTGAATTCCACCTTCTTGTTACGCATTTCCTAGATTTAGCAAGTATTGTCCATAACAAATACATATTTGTTTTATTCAGGTAGGGACCTTTATTTATATTTATTATTATCAATACTTTAGTTAAGGTAAAGGATTCATTAAATAAAGCTTGTAAAAAATGATTGATTCCATTCCAATATGTTTTAATTTTATTACATTCATAAAAAATATGAATCAAGTCTGCTTTATTTGACTTTTCACACCTCCAGCAAAAAACATTTTTAGTAGTATTGATCTTTTTAATTCTATCTGGTGTTAAAAATGCTCTATGTAAGTATTTCCAGTACTATGTGTTAGAGGTGTACTTAACTGATAGTAAGATGTTACTTTTAATTTCTTTTGTTAACTGCAATGACTAACCTTTTGTTAAGAACTGCTAGTATAATGGTTTGGGAATTGTTTTATATGTTATTAACTCTTTATATAGATTTGGAATGGATTTTTTCTTTTCACAACTATTGTATATAAATTCATACAGAAAACTTATTAGATTTGGAATATCTTTAAATGAGGAATTATTAATTAATCTGCATAAATCTTGAGTGTACATTAGAATGCTTTGTAAGATTAACCAGTCCCGTGTTGGAATACTGTAAGCAGTTTTTATCATATGTATATCTAAAACATTTAATTTATTTACACATTAAAACCAGCATAAGAATCCATTTTGTTCCCAGAAGGTTATTGTTTCCCTATATATTTTGTGAAGAAAGTTTTTAGTGATGGTAAATGGGGTTAAAATGTCAAACCAAAGTTTTAGATCTAAGTTTGTATTGATAAGGTTCCTAAAGGAATTGATGTAATGATTAATCAGTGCTGTTTTAGAAGGTTTTGTTATATTATATTGTATACTTATGCATAGTATGTACCAGGATTTGTTTGATTTGTCTACTATTATTTTTTTTTAACAGATTAAATTTATTTGTTAATATAGTCATTGTTAATTCTTTCCAGGTGGCAAAATAATTTGGGTTTATCCAGTCTATTGTAGTTTTAAGCACAGATGCTTTTATATATATTTCTATTTCTGGGAAGTTCAATCCTCCTTGTTTCCAGGGTCTAATATAATGAGTTAGAGCTACTCTATTCTTTTTGGGATACCATAAAAAATTTCTTTAAGAATGCATCTTTCAGGAATTAACTACATTGCTAATGCTACATATAGTATTTTTGGCAATAAGACCATTTTTATTAATTGCAATCTGTCTTCAAAAGTTAATATAATTTTGTTCTAGTTTTCTATATATATTTTATTGTTTCAATAATGTTTTTTATAATATATTAATATTGTTTCGCTTATATTTTTGCATAAAACTATTTCTAAATAATTTAGCATAAGTTCTTGTTTTCCTATGATGGATTTATCTGTAACTTGTAGATTTTTTTTTCTTATTTAAAACTATAAATTTTGATCTATTAAAGTGTAGATCTGAAATCTTATAAAATTTCTCCATAACTTCTTCTAACTCTCCTAATGACTCTTTGGAGTTTGATAGGGTTAATAAAATATCATCAGCAAAAAGCATTATTTTAGATATGTACTGGTCATAGACTTCTATTCCTTTTATTCTTGGATTATTGCATATTATTTCTGCAAGTATTTCTATAGCCAAAGCAAATAATATAGGAGAAAGGGGGCATCCTTGTTTAGTACCTTTCGTTATATGGATAGATTCTGAGGTGAAAGGACCTAATTAAATGTAGGCTAAGTTAATATATATTTTTTTTAGTAATAAGATGAAGGGAGAAGGAAACTCAAATAATGGTAACGTTTTAAATAGATATTCCCAGTTGAGGGAATCAAAGGCTTTTTCTATGTCTAATCCAATTACAAGTGTTTCTCTATCTATAAGAGTAAGTATCCTTTTAATATTATCATGTGTGTGCCTGTTATATAAAAATCCAGTTTGATCATTATTAATTGTCTTTGAAAGTGGGATTTTCATTCTGTTAGCTAGGATTGACATGAATATTTTGTAATGATATAGGTCTGTATGGGGTGCAAAGGTCTGATGGTTTATTATCTTTTAGAATTGGTGTTATGAGAGAATATTTCCATGAGGGTGGTATTTTTGCTTCTGACTGGACTTCTAGCAAAGTTTTATGAAAAAGGGGAGATTATTGTTGAAGGGACGAGTTTGTAAATTTCCGTAATTATACTATCTATCCCTGGAGCCTTGTTAGATTTACTTTATTTTATCTTGTCAACAATTTCTTTGTAGGATATAGGTTTTTCTAGGTCTAGTTTTAAGTTTTTGCGATTTGTTTATATTGATAAGGTTTGTATCTAAGTTTATTTGGTTTGTATCTAAATCTTCTTTTTTGAAGGGTTCCATATAATGGAACCGAAATGCTTCAAGAATGTTTCCTGTATCTGATACTTTTTTCCCCTTTCTTTTCATGATATATACTACTAATGTTACTTGTTTTAGATTGTATTTTAATTCTTGTAGATAAGTTATGCAGATATCTGGGGGAGGTGGCTAATGAGTTTATTTTTAAATTTTCCAAGGCTAGACAAGTTTTGTGTGTTAGAATTTCATTATATTTTTATTTAATTCCTCTATTTCTTTTTAGACTTCTGAACAATTTAGATTTCTTTTAGATTTTGCTGTCAAGAGTCTGATTTGCAAGTCTAATGATTCAGATTCCCACTTTCTAATGTTGTTTTTGTACTAGCTAGAGCTCTTACCAAATTAATATGCTTATAATGAGTTAAACCATGACACTACTAATTTCTGTTCCGTTATTAATTTCAAGAAATAATTGTAGTTCTGACAACATCCAGGGTCTGAATTCTTTAATTTTCGTGATATACAATGGAATTCTAGTTGAGAAGATTAACGGTTTAAACTCTATTTGGAGCTTCATTATCAGAGAGTCATGATCTGAGAAGGGGCATGGAACTATTGAGAAGTTGAGGATCTTTGTAAATCTTGAACTATGAATAATTTGTCTATTCTGGTCTGTGTTCCAATTCTATGGTCTTTATGAGAAAATAATAAGGATTTAGCATCTTTTACTTTAAAAGTGTCTATTAAATGAAATGAATCAATCCATTTTTTTAAGGATTTTGAAATAGTTGCTGTGCGAAAAGACCTCTTGGTGGTTTCAGAAGCTTCTAAGGTACAATTAAAGTCTCCTCCCAGTATAAGATTTCCTTTATAATTGCTGGAAATAAAATCTAGGTGTTTTTTAACTATTCCTGCTCCAATTCCTGGGAACCAATATAGATTAGCTAAGGCCCATATTCTGTTATTAAATGTAATTATAACAAATGCTAGTAGACCTTCTTTGTCTTCATATTTATAACTTTTGGAGTGATTATGTGTTTCTTCCAGAGAATTGATACACCTTTTGTCTTTGTTCTATAGGAGAAGTGAGCTAAGACTGTATAGTCCTTAGGGTCCTAAATAAAGCTATCATTAGTCTTAAAATGTGTTTCCTGGAGAAATACTACTTGTGCCTTATTTAGATTTAAATATTTTAGTAAGTTTGATCTTTTATTTGCATTATATAAACCATTAGTATTTAATGATAAGAATGTTACATCCATTTCAAGTTATTGTTGGAAAAAACTTTTTGCTTTTTTTTATTTTGATTATAGTAGTTATACCATATTCTCTGATAACACTGGATGTTATTTTTATGTGTGTAAACTTGGGAGTGTAATTTAATGTTCTTTCTTCTTTAAATATAAATAGGGTAAAATTCTGGTCAGGCTTTAAAAAAGTACATCTATAAAACATTCATTCTAAAGTATAAAATACAAGTAAATATGAATTTCCCATTAAACATGGAATGAAAGTAATTTATAATCCAATAGATAACGATAGATCTATTGGATTATCACCCATACCTTTAACCAACAATATCAACTGAGCTCCATATGTTAAACTATTATATGGAGAATTTTTTTAAAAGAGCTATAAAATTCTATATTATTCTATTATTGTTCTATAGTATTTTATATATCAGGATGGAATGTTAGTAGTGTAAACAATTATGTTGACTTAGAAAATATCTAATATTTAGTTAAGAGATCCCAAACATGTCAGATATGTCATTTTGGATAAATTAAATGCAACAGAGGAGCATACACTAAATAAGCCAATGACAAATAGATTATTACTAAAATGATTTGACTAAAATGACTCTACAGGAGATAATGAGTGATTACCAATGAAATATGAATTTACTGTACGTGTACTGTCTTCCTTTACTTTCCCACTCTTCAGCTCACCAACTTCAACTTACACTTATGAAAATACATGGCTTATCAGTGGTATCCTGACTCTGAGTAGAGGCACCATACATTCTAGTGTGCAGTGCTTTCACATATTTATAGATTTACAAAGCAGAGTCTAAGAATGAACTATGACCACCCTGACAATTCCTATCCTGCACAGGGCACCTCCTACTTCCAGAATGGGTAATCACATCAGGTCTAGAATAAATGTGACTGTACCTATATGGTAATCAAGATTTACCTTAGCTAAGAATTAATCAAATAATATTTAGAGCATCTTAGAGAGTTATCTGGGCAGTTAAAATACTCTTAGGCCTCTCTTCCCTTGACCAAAAACAGAGATTTCCATTCTAGCTCTTTAAATTTTCTGATAAAGCAAAAAGTTAACAATAAGCTATTTTAACTAAAAGTATAAAGCATTTCAATTTTTCCTTGCATGTATACAGTTCTACTTATATTGTAGTGTCAATAGCGGTCTTTGAAATCTGTACAATACTTCACATCTTCAAATCATTCCTTTTTCGATTCAGGTTTTGTTTTGTCAAAACAGCAACAATATTTCAAGGGCACAATTAATATTTAGACTGATGTTTCAAATAAATAACTTGTCAATTGCCAATTGAGTTAGTTTAGAATGTATGGCTAGTGCAAATATAGCATGTTGCAAAAATAATATGTATTTTTTCGTGTGCTCTAGAGACTGCCATATGCAAATGACATATATAATGTAGCATATATAGAGCAGATAGCTTATGGATTCAGGTTGTTAAAGTAAATTATGCTTATTAATCAGGCAGTTTCATTTAAATTCACATGTAATTTGGGAACATTTCAGTTGAGTTTCCAGGAATGGGCAGTCCAATGTGAGTAACTGAGTCCACTTTTCCTCATAAACATATGTCACAATTCATTAAATTAATCAGACACTAACATCTGTCTAATAATCATTATAAAGACAAAGAATAGTAATTTCCTAGCTCTTCAAACTTTCTGATATCGCAAAATGTTGACAGTAAGCAATTTTAACTAGAAGACAAACATTTCAATACTTCCTTGTGAATATACATTTTTATTTTTACTGTAGTGTCAAGAACTGTCTTTGAAATATATGCATTACTTCACTTCTTTCAAGTCTTTAATTTTACAGTTCATATTATATTTTGTCAAAATGTCAATAGCATTTCAAGGGCACATTTACTATTTAAACTGATATTTTAAATGAATAGCTATCAGTTGCCAAGTGAGTTTGTACAGAGTGTGAGGTAACTGCAAAAATAACGTTGCAAAAATTAATATGTATCTTTTCATGTGCTCTAGAGACTGCCAGTTTCAAGTAACATATAAAATGTAACTTTTACAGTGCAGACAGACTGTGGAATCAGCATGTTAAAATGAGTAATACTTTTTAATCAAGCAGCTACATTTAGGTGCACATGTAGTTTGGGAACATTTCAGTTGTGTTTCCAGGAATATGTAATCCTATGAGGATAAATCATAAAATATATAAAAATAGTCCTATTATGTATTTAATTTACCTTGTTTTGTTTATCATTTTAATAACTAAACAACATTACTTTTTCTTATTATTTGTTATTATTTGTTATCTGTGAGGCAAAGTGCCCTTCACAGATTCACAGTGTCCTTAGAAACTGCAGCAATTGTTTACTATTGCTATGGCAACACAAATAGAATATGAAGAAAGCTTCACTTCTCTTAACCAACAGTACATTTTTCCCTCTCTTTTTTTTTTTTTTTTTTAAATATATTTGTTAATGTTGTTGTCTTTCGGCTTTTCCCAGTTAGGGGTCGCCACAGCGGAACTCCAGTCCGCTAATGATTGGCAGTAGATTTTCACGAACGCCGAGGTGCCAGCTTGACGATCAACCTTCAGCGAAGGCACGCCCATTTACGCATGTCTTTCGAATGCTCACCCAACCATGGGGAGGACATGTAAACTCCACACAGAAGGCACTCCCCGCACTCCAGCCGAGCATCGAACGGGAGAACATCTTGTTGTGAGGCAACGACGCTACCACTGCACCACCGCGGCTTTAATACTAAAAGGAAATAATTGACAGGATATATGCACATAAATGGAACATTTCAGAGTTAATCACGAACATGGCCCCAATCCCAATAAGCATAACAGTGACTATCATTAATCTAATAAATATTGTAATAATTAATTAAGTTCATTATTCCAATTAGCCTAACTTAAAACTAGATTATGTTAAACTATTATTTATCTATGTATAGATAGTGAGTTATTAAATATATACAGACTATACGAGTATAGTAAATAGGAGAGGATTTAGAAAGGGAAACAAGATGCAGTCAAAATAAATAATGAGAAAAGAGAAAAGAGAGAAAGAAAAGAGAAAATTAAGAAAAAATACACATATACTATGTATGCTGATTTACAGTATAAATATTTTATGTGCTATATAACCCTCCTTCTGTGAAAGAAAAGTACCCTGTTTTACATACCTCAGGTAATGTGAAAACTCTCATGTGTCATCTATTTTCAAAAAATATAGATAAAGATTCCAGTAGTTAGTTACCTCTGTTTTAAAATTCCAAGCAGTAAAATTGGTCCTTTAAAGTAATGTTAAAACAATGCATATCGTAGTAGATGCTCTGAGAGATTTGGTTGTAACAGTGTCAGTCTTTTGCTTCTTCTTTTTGACATCTGTCCAGACATTAGTTTCTTTTGTTCTCCTGAGAGAAGGTAACATCCAATCCATATCTTCTGGTAAAGTAATCACATTATTACTTTTAATAAATGAAGAGGCTTCCTCTAAGTCAATAAAAGTCCTCATCTTGTTGGCATACAGTATTCTTATCTTAGCTGGATATGCAAGTTGTGCCTTGATGTTATTTTGTTTCAGAAACTTTATCATTGGCCACACTTTTTTCCTTTGTTCCATTATTCTAGATGAATAGTCATTATCAAATCTTATCAGGTTCTGTTTATATTTTAGAGGTGCCTTCCTACAAGCAGATCGTAAAATCAGTTCCTTGTCCAAGTATAAAAGAAATTTGATAGTTATTGACCTAGGAGGAGAGTTTGATTTAGTGGCAGGTTTCCCAAGAGCTCTGTGTGCCCTTACAATGCCATAGGAAAGTCCTTCTTTTAAATTTAAAAAGTTAGGGATCCAGCTTGATAAAAAGGAAATAATATCCTCACCTTCTGTGTTTTCAGGTAATCCGAAAATCCTGATGTTATTTCTCCTCTCCCTATTTTCCAAGTCATCTATTTTATTAACCAACCAAGTGTTTTGTTTAAGAAGCAGTTCTTTCTGTTTCCTCTTCCTTAAATATGCTTTCTAAGTCATTTAGAGAAACCTCAATTCCTGTTATCCTTGTCTGGTGTTGTAGCATTTCGTTGAGGGTGTCAGCCTCTTTTTGACTGTTGTTTTAAGATTTTCAAGGTTCTCTTTAAAATCATCCATCTTCTAAGACAACTCCTGCAGGGTAGATGCAATCCATTGTAGTTCCTTCATTAAGGCAACATCCTGTTAAGAATCCTTTGAGTTGCTCATTTTAACAAGGTACTATATCTCCAAGCTTTTTGACAGGAAATCATTTGTAAAACTTCACCAAAGTTTCTAATTATGTAAATTAGTCCTTTATCTATAAGATTTTAAACTTTGAAGAAAAAAAGGAATATTTTTCCTGTCTTATTTAACTAGTTATATGAAGCTCTAAATACTGTTGCTTTCAGTTAGCCATTCAGGCCCAGATCAATGCTATTTTTGTCTTCTTTTCTTGGACCACTATACTCGGTTTTCTAGCATATATCTTTTTAGCTGTTGGTAATGGATAATCCCATGCAATGTAGATTTCATCATTTTTTATGATGCTTTGTGGCTGATGTTTCCAGTGCTTTTTAGTCACATCAATACCATAATGTTTGCATAATCCCCAGTCCAACAGTCTTGCTACATTATTATGCCTTTCAGTATACAGTCCTAATGCCATTAGTATGTCACAACCAGCAATGAGGTGTGCGACTGTTTCCAATTTGGTTTTACAAACCCTAAATTTGTCTGTTTCTCCCACATGTTCAACGGACTTTGTAAACCAGCATGTCCGTAGTCCACTATCTTGGGCCATCAATATTAAACTTTCATCTCTTGGTCTGAATTCACATCTCATTAACCATTCCCGCAATTGTTCCTGATCAACATGAGGTTCTGCCAGAAGTTGTCTATACTTACAACTATATTTATGCATTTTACACATTTCTTGCCTTTTCATCTGGTCCTTCACCTTATATTTTTTCTTTTGTTTTTTTGGCACATTCAGTTGCTTCCTGATATTTATTTACTTCTAGTTTGATTTCCATTCCTAGTTGACGCCATTATGCTTCTGCTAGGTTAAGCAGAGAAGTCATCTTAGATTTATTCTCCTTATGTTTCAGCACTTTCACTACATTTGGGTCTTGTGAGGTCAGTAGATATGTGTAGAGTCCCTGACTGCAGATCTATACATGTAATCAATTTCAAGGAGGCCCATCTCTCCTTCAGAATGAGGAATATATAACCTTGGTATGCACTGATTTTTATAGATCATTTGGTGACCATGAAGCATCCTTGTTGTTTCAATATCTAATCTATCCAACACATATTGGGGGCAATCAATCATTCATTCCAAAACTGTAAGTTAGGACAGGAAGAGCAAATTGTTTTATAGCTTGGATGTTGTTCCCAGATGTCAATGCTGTTTTAATTTAAGCCTTCTAAAGTATTCCTTACTAAGTTTTATTTGCATTTGTCCATGTTTTATTGCTGATCCT
The DNA here is from genome assembly GCF_019279795.1 of Protopterus annectens. Taxonomy (NCBI): domain Eukaryota; kingdom Metazoa; phylum Chordata; order Ceratodontiformes; family Protopteridae; genus Protopterus; species Protopterus annectens. The sequence continues at coordinate 672,296,889 of NC_056748.1, read as the reverse complement.
TCATCAACTCTCAAGTATTTATATACTCTCTCTTGCTCAAGTTCTTTTATGTCACATTCTTGTCCCAACTGACATTTTCCTGGTGCTGCAGTTTTCTTGCTTTAAAGGTTTATTTTGCACCTTTATCAAGACCAAATTACATTCTAATATAATCTGAAAAGTTTAGACAACCTGCAGCTGTGCTTTCCATTCCTCATCTGATGAGCTAAACAGTTTTAAATCATCGACAAAGAGAAGATGAGAAGTCTTTAGGCTTTATTGTTTTCTAGAAGCCAAATTATAGCCATGGCCTAAGCTGTTAAGTAGACAGCTTAATGGGTTAAGCTCAAGGCAGAATAGCAACGGTGACAGTATGTCACCGAATATCCTCCTTTGAACTTTTATCACTGGGATAATAATATGTCCTGTATCATGGCTTAATTGCAAAGTGGTCTGTCACTGTCATGTAGTCGATCAGTGTGGAGTGTATCCTATATATTTTAAACACTCTTTTATCCGTGAATGTGGGATACTATCAAATGCTTTTATGTAGTCAATTCATGCCATACTTAGATTCTTCCCGCTTTTAACAGTTTTCCAGTATGACTTTATTTAACAACAAATGATCCTTTGTTCCATATGACTTTCTATTAGTTCTACTGCCATAATTGAGTTTTCTTAGAAATGACTATAAACTCTGTCTGCATCAATTTCCATGTATTAGTTTATATGTCATCGGAAGGCAAGTAATTGGTCTATAATTTTTGGGGCAGCTTGCAGGTTCACTTTAAGTAGGAGCATTGTTTTACCTGTTGTTAGACAGTTGGTGTCTATTTGGGGTGCACATATAAATAGTTCTTTCTCATGGTTACATCTTATTGCAAAGATGTGAGTACTTTTAACCAAAAGTTAGGTACTGCATCTGAACCTGGAGTTTTCCAATTAGAACATTTTCTAAATTTTGTTTCAATATCTCTGGCTGTTACTTCATCCCATTTCATACCCTGTACCTTTAAACTTCTAATTCTTTCTTTTACTTGTTTTATACTTTTAGCGTTGTTGTTATGTTCCACAGGATCTTAATAGATACTTCTCCAAAATGCATCTATGTCTTATTTTTTTGGTAATTTTTCAATTCCTTTTACCTTGTTTCGCAATTCTCAATAAACGTTTTTTGGGTCATCAATAAATTGCTTATTTTGTATTTTGCCTTTATATTTATCTGTGTACCTTCTAAGTTTTTCCAATGGTGTTGAAATTTTTAGTTTATTTGTGATAGTGAATGATAGATCCTGTTCTGTTTTAATACTGTGCATTGCTTTTATCACATCTTTCTTAGTATTTTTGTTAATCTATTCCCTCTTTTATAGTCTTTGACCAGTGATACTGCTTGTTTTTGCTGTTTTTCCTATACGACAGCCTAAATGTTCTGTAAAATATGCATATGTGTTCTGTCATCTCTCTCCATTGGTGTTCTCCTAATTCATTTCCAAACATTATTCCTAAGATTTCTATCTCATCTTCATTAAATTTAATGCCTTGTATTTCTCCCAAAAAACCTAGTCCTTTACTTTTTTCTTTAAGAGTCAGTCCTAGCATCTTCAGTTCTTTGTTGAGCATTTGTATAACTATTTTCATCCATTCTGCATTCTTAACTGCTAACACTAAGTCATCTGCATATGCAAACATAACTGGAATCATAATTCCTTCTGGTGTCTATCTAGTTTTTTCCATTATTAAATTAATCTCAGTGACCACTCCATTCATAATTAATGCAAATATGATGCTGATGGTTAGACATCCTTGTTTGATAGCACTTGTTTGTCTTACCATTTCACTTATCCATCCACTGATTACTAACCTTACTTTATTTTCCATGTAAACTGACTTCAGAATAATTATTTTATTATTTATGTTATATGCCTCTAACATTTTCCATAATGCTTTGTGTTGAATTTTGTCAAAAGCTTTGTTTACATCTCCTATTAATATTTTTTTAATTCTGTTTTTTTTTCTATTTATGTTATCTACAAATTCTCTTATTAATTTTAATAGTTCTTGATGTCCATAACTTCTAGTTCCAAAGATTGATTCAGATAATAATTTATTAAATTTGTTTGCACTTCTTTTTTCTATTATTTTCATAAAAGTTGTATACTCTAATATTCAGTAATAATGGTTTCCAATTTCTAATATCCATTTTTTCTCCCTTTTCATGAGTTTCATTACTCCTAAGTATATCTTTTCACAATTTATACCTTTATCAAACCATTCATTCATTATTTCTAAAAAATATTCTTTTTGTCATTCTTGCATGTTTTTTACATTAAGTATTCAATTCCATATATCCCTGTAGCTGGGTCTATATTTACTGCCTTAAGAATGTTTTCTAATTTTAGCATTGTAATATTTTCCTACATACGTTTATTGCCTTCTTCAGTTAACTTGCTTAATCCCCATCTATCTTTTAATGTAATGCCACTTACTCAGAATGTCTTTACTGCATATTCTTTGATTGTTTTATAAGTTCTTCTTGTGTATTTACTATGTTGCCTTTATATCATTTAATTCTATTATTCTTGCATTTTCTTTAAACATTTTACTTAAGCATGGTTCTACTTCTTTCTTTCCTTGTAAAAAGTATTTTGTTTAAGCAACCTTATTTTATTTTTTTCTTGATTAGTTTCATATAGCTTTCTTTCTTTTTGTATAAATTCTTTACTATTACTTGCTATGTTTTTGAATATCTGGTTACTAATTTCCTTATATACATCAAAATCCTGAAGTATTTTCAAATTTTGCCATTTTAATACCTCTTTTCTATATTTTCTTTCAAATTTCTCCACCAGCTCATCCAGTCTTAATAAAATTCTCTCATACTTATGTAATCTTGCCATAATTATAGTATTATAGCCTTTGCCTCTTTATTCAGTTCTGACTCATTAATTATTTTTATTCCTTTCCCCAACTTCATATAATTCCCTTTTTCTTGTATCTCTATCCATATGGCTAAATGTTCTGAAATCCTGTGATTCTACACCCTTGATGTAGTATAATCAAATTGTCTGAAACTAAAAAATAGTTGATTTTGGTTTTTAAATTGCTTATTTTTGTATGTTCAGTTCTTATTTTCCCATAAGTACATTTTGTTATATTAAATCATATCTAAAAATATTTTAGCATCTGCTCCTTCTTTACATCTGTGTCTTAAATTACAATTGATGTCCCTATTATGATTACTTGCATATTTAAATTTACATGGTCCATTATTTTTCTAAGTATAATTTCTCTTTGTTTTTGTATGGTATATGCATAAAGTGTAATTACTCTATAAATTCGATTTTTATACCTTATGTATAGTATTAAAATTCTTCCAATAAGTACTACTGTATAAGCTAAAATATCTATCCATTCTTTACACAGGATGACTATACCAGAGTAATTTTCACTACCTAAATTCCAAATTACTTTGCCTTCCAGAAGCCATTTATTTGTTCTCTTTCTTCATCTTTTATTTTAAGGTATACAAGTACAATGATATCCATACCTAATATCATACACCATTCTAATACTCCTAATCTATGATGAATATTCTTCATCCTGTTAATATTAATGGCTAAAATTCTCACTGTAATGAATTAATTTTATCTTCATCCTTTTCCCTTTTTGTTCTCACCTATAGTTACATTTTTGAAGTTATGTTTCTTATTTTTTACTGTTTTACCTAAGAAACCTCTTTTGTTTCTTGCTTTTACCTATTTACTTTCTCCTTTATTGCTTGAATTACTTATTTCTTCTTTATTTCCTTCCTTATCTTTTATTTCATGCATACTCTTGTTTCACATCCATTGTTAATACAACTTTATTTACTTGTTCATTTTGTATTTACTCTATGGTTTCTAATACAATTTCCTCCTTCTCTTGTTCCTGTACTAATGTTGTTTCCTGTGTATGTTTTTCTAGCTCTGTAAAAATCCAACCAAGAATGGCCTGTCTTTTCACATTTTATACACTTCTGCTCACATTTCTTTGCTTCATGACCAATTTTTCCACATATAAAACATTTTCTTTCAACACAACTGTTAATTAAATGACCATCCTTGCCACATAAAAAAAAAAACATGTCTTAAGCTGTTCCCAATATCTCAATATACCTTTGTTTCCTTTAATGTTAATTATATTAGGTAAATGCACAATTTGTTCATCTTGCATTTTTAGTATTACACCACATTCCCACCCCACAGTCCATAAGCCTCTATTATCATATATTTTTGGAGCATGCAAAATGTCTCTACATATACTTTTTAAATACTCTTTCAAATCATCTCTTTCAATTTTGTTTCTAAATTGCACAAACATTTTCTCTCTGGCTTCTTTGTTGAAAGCCTGTATTATATGCAAGATCCATGGAATAATGTATTTTCTTTTAATATACAGCTCTATAAATTTTTGAAAATGCTGAGCCTCTTCAAAGAAAATGTCACATAATGTATCTTTATTAATACAAATAAAGGGTCTTACCTCTGTGGGTTTCATCACCAGTGGTGGTATTATGCTGTCCATTACCTCATTCTCTATTAGTTCCTTCTCTATCTTGTAGCTTATCCTTACATAAAATTTTCTTTTAATTTCTACCTTTTTTCCTTCTTTTCTTTTACCCTCTCTCACTGTCTGTGCAAACAATCTCCTTTCTTCTTTCTTCTCTTGTACATTTTCATTATCTTGAATTATTTCCATTACATCTGTCCATGACACTGCCTTTTCACTTTCCAGCTCACTTTGATTTATTAATTAATTTAAGTAGACATCCCACAACCCTCCCCATTGGAGGGTTATAATAACAGTTTTTGTTGTAGAAATATCCATTGCAAACAGATTTTGCTGAAAAATATCTTTGGATCCAGCCTTGTGCAAGTCATCTACCTGTTTTTCTCCTCATTTATCTCAACTAAATTATTGCTGCCATTCTCCTCCTTCCTGGCCTCTTCGTACGCCTTCTCCACCATGTTAACTTTAACATCTGTTCAATTAATAGTCTTACTCCTTCCTGGCCTCTTCCTACTCATTCTCCACCATGTTAACTTTAACATCTGTTCGATTAACAGCGTTACTCCTTCCTGGCCCTCTTCCTACTCATTCTCCACCATGTTAACGTTAACATCTGTTCGATTAACAGTATTACTCCTTCCTGGCCTCTTCCTACTCATTCTCCACCATATTAACTTTAACATCTGTTCGATTAACAGTCTTACTCCTTCCCGGCTGCTTCCTACTCCTTCTCCACCATGTTAACTTTAACATCTGTTTGATTAACAGTATTACTCCTTCCTGGCCTCTTCCTACTCATTCTCCACCATGTTAACTTTAACATCTGTTCGATTAACAGTCTTACTCCTTCCCGGCCGCTTCCTACTCCTTCTCCACCATGTTAACTTTAACATCTGTTCGATTAACAGTATTACTCCTTCCTGGCCTCTTCCTACTCCTTCTCCACCATGTTAACTTTAACATCTGTTCGATTAACAGTATTACTCCTTCCTGGCCCTCTTCCTACTCCTTCTCCACCATGTTAACTTTAACATCTGTTCGATTAACAGTGTTACTCCTTCCTGGCCTCTTCCTACTCCTTCTCCACCATGTTAACTTTAACATCTGTTCGATTAACAGTCTTACTCCTTCCTGGCCTCTTCCTACTCCTTCTCCACCATGTTAACTTTAACATCTGTTCGATTAACAGTCTTACTCCTTCCTGGCCTCTTCCTACTCCTTCTCCACCATGTTAACTTTAACATCTGTTCGATTAACAGTGTTACTCCTTCCTGGCCTCTTCCTACTCCTTCTCCACCATGTTAACTTTAACATCTGTTCGATTAACAGTCTTACTCCTTCCTGGCTTCTTCCTACTCCTTCTCCACCATATTAACTTTAACATCTGTTCGATTAACAGTGCTACTCCTTCCTGGCCTCTTCCTACTCCTTCTCCACCATGTTAACTTTAACATCTGTTCAATTAACAGTGTTACTCCTTCCTGGCCTCTTCCTACTCCTTCTCCACCATGTCAACTTTAACATCTGTTTGATTAACAGTCTTACTCTTCTTCATCGCAACTACCACACTTTCCTTCTCCTCCATGCTTCCTGCTTCTCTAAGCAGACTTCACCCTCAGAATGGAAGACAGGAAGCTTCACACTGAATTGTGGCCATGTATAATCACTCATACAAAGATTAGGGGAAGTTTGCTTGTGCCCTGGTCAAATCTCTCCTAGTCAAGATAAATACCACCTTTGGTCTTCCATGAAAACAAGCTATTGGCCTAGAGATTAACCCAGTCAACCAACTGTAAATACAACAAATGAAAAATTAACTTCAGTTGGAAATGTCACTGAGTAGTTCCCTGGCTTGGGTTCAGTTAGATGCACCCTTATACTCATTTTGCCCTAGTCAGGAGACTGTAGTAACACAACCTTTTTGGTACACATTTTCTAACTCAGGCATAGAGAAGTTGATGCTGCTGGATGGGATAAACATAATCAATTCCCTTTATAACTGATGTTGATCCCTTCCATATGTGCACTCATGTCGAGAGTTCAAGACTCATGAGAGAAGATTTGACTGCACACAAGCATGGGAGAACACACACATACACACACACTAGTACAGAGAGTTTTTCTTTCTGATACAAGCTACTTTATTTTGAAAATGGGCTAAAGTCAACTTTAATGACCAGAGCAAGTGAATGAATATTTATGTAGAAGTTACACACCCAAAGGAACCATATAAAAAAGATGGTTGTCAAGAACTCTGTAACCCTCCAGCATCAGAGGGTAGGATTTTCTTTACCAATGGAACATAAATTACTTAATGCAAGTACGTAATTTAAAATGGTCTTTTAAAACAAAGGGATGAAATGTTGAGATTAACTGGACTATATTAATGCAGGTAGGTTTACTACAGTCACCACTGCTGTGTGAAGTAAATGAATGAGATATTTTTTAAATGGGGTAATTGTATTCATTTATTATTAATTTACTATATTTAACTTCCATTTGTTTATCAGGAAAGATCAACAGGGCACTGATCGAAGTTTCAGTGGAGGCCTGGGTTAAAAATATCTGGTGTTACAATAATACATGAAAAAAAGAGTCATAAAAACAGAAACATGAAATAATAGATTAAACAGAATCTTAAAACGGGTATATAAATCTGTGGCACTCATTCACAATTAATTTGTACACTTTAATCATATTTACCTATTCATCAAAAAAGAAAAACATAGAAGGAGAGTAGTAGAGTACAATGGTGAAACCATTTACTAAAGAATGCAAGACATATTTTAAAGTAGGAGTGTGTCAGGAAATCCTTCTATGTGGCACACCTCATCACGAAGGGCTTTTCATCCAGAAAAAAGGAGGTCATTGTCCCACTGTACTCATCCCTCATTAGACCCATTATAGAATACAACGCCCCATTTGGTATGTACCTCTCAAGACATCTGCAACAACTGGAAAGGCCTCAGAAATACCTCACTAAAAGAATCACAGGCCTAAAGCAAATGCCCCACGCTGACCACCTTAAAAAACTCCAGCTATAATCTGTCGCATATCATCTACTCAGAGGCGATCTCTGCTTAACATACAAGGCCATGTCAAACCCAGAGCTGTTGGACATGCTACACTTAAAGAAATCCCAATCCCTCAGAGCTACACGCTCCAGGGATCTAAACCTTGTCATCACAATAAACAAAACATGCTGGAGGGATAGGTTCCTGACACAGAGACTCCCCAGACTCTGGAATAGATTGCCCATACATGTCAAGCAGAGTGCCTCTTTGGACCTCTTCAAGAGGAACCTTGACAATTGGATGGGAGAAAGGAAATTCACCCCAGGGATCACGTCAGTCGCCCTGCTAGACAAGGGTCCAGGAAAGTAAATAATGTGGGAAGAAATAGTCAGGGAATTGTTATGGCTAGGCTTGTATAGGCCCTAGGGCTGATAGCCTAGTACCAACCTATGAACCTATGAGTACATGGATTTACAGTGAGTATAGCAAATTTCAGTAGAATTATTGGATAGAATTATTTGACAAAAATGATTAGGTACAAATTATTTATGAGCAAGACTCTCTTGATTATCCCAACAGGATCATGCATTACCAGGAAAGATGATGAGGTCAGAGAGGGAAAGAAAAGGGAATGGGATGCTAGCTTTACATTAAAGGACAAGAAGGAAAATGGATCTTCTGAGTTCTGCATTTGTTGTGTAAGAAACACGTCAATGACTATGAATGGCTACTGACTCCTCTCCCTCTCTCTTTTTTCAAAGTTAATACAAATAATGATGCAAACCAAGTATTCCCTTAGAACTATTCCATTGGGTAAATGACTATTTTCATTGCAAATAATCTGATGGATAATTACTCCTGTCTATAAACAATGATGTAAGAAGCTAAATATTGTGATCTTCACTGGCAGTACCAGCCACACCAATTGACCGCAGCTTGTTTCATCTAACCTTTTAGAGGTTCTCTGTAGCAGAAGGAATAAAGTGGTTCATTATTAATGTATTTGAACAACAGTGATAAGTACCATATAGTGCATGGACTGAAGTGATAGCACTTTGATATTTGAAGAAAGACAAACCATTTAAGCACTACGTGGCACAAATTGTTAAGAGGTCGGGTGTAAGTGCCAATCAATAAAATCCAGCACTGCTCACCAGCAAATGATTTGACAAAATAAAAAATGTGTTTTTACCTGTCCTTACTGGTAACGCATCCCTAAATTCTCTAATGTACTTAGACAACTGCTAGAATAACAGGATGTGTTAGCATGCATTTTCTGAAGGATACAGCCTCTGAAACTCCAATTTACATCATTATTTAGTGACTTCAGTCCTCAGTGGTTGTCCAAAACCCACAGATTTTTATGAGGAACAAACCAAAAATAAGAAGCAATAATCTGAATGATCAGTGAAAATCTAGACATTTGAAAAGCATGAAAGGTAAGTGTAAATGTGTTGTACGTGTTACATTGCCTTTCTGGTAGTGTCCAATAAGTGTTTTATGGCTTTGAAAGCTTGTAAATTCTTTGGGATTTTTTCTTCCCTAACAAGTAGTGCATGAAGCAAATAAAGCTCCATGCACTACAAAGAATTATGATCACGCCATCGATCATAACCATTTATCATGTGTTTCTGACATGGATGCCAAGATTCAGCTCTCAAGCGTAACTCTCCAGGTGAATTCTTGTCATCCATGTCTCAAGCACATAATAAGTAGGTTATGATCAATAACGCAGTTATAAATCCTCTACATTACAGATGTGTATTCAGGCAGGATTGACAGTGTAAATTATGCTTATACTGCTCATGTCATTTTATTTAGTACAGTACTTAGTATGCTTCACTGATTTACTACAGTACAACTTTATGTGATACATAACAGCTATGAATAATAATAGCAATGAGATCCATATATTAATGAGATAAGTCCACTGGAATCAGAGTCCATTTTCAGGAATAACCCAGGAGTAATGTCTGGTTAAGTGACACACTCAGGGTCATACAGTAGGCAAATGAGGGTTGACTGAATCAAACCTTGACCTCAGAAAATGCAGCTCTCATCTTACAATCCTCTGCATCAACTGCAAACATGCAATAAACAGCAGAAACCAACTGGCAGCCACAGATATGTATGTTCTAGCCCAACCAGCGGCAACCGTAGTGACTGTGTAATGCACTAAACATAAGAGTGAGTTATACTCTACATGAAAATTACATCAACAACTAAAATGCTGTTTTAAGATTTCTCACAGTACTTGAATCAGTATCATAATCATCATTATTATATCTAATCCAGAGCTACACAGTATATTCCAGCCATTTGCAATATTGTACTATGCAGTAAGTGGTGCTGCTCATTCCATAAATACCAGAAAGTGGTATCTGATTAGACATCTCTATGCCATGTATGTATGTATATATTTATTTGGCTTTCACTAGAAGGGCACCTTTTCCTTTTCTTATGTTTGTTATATGTTGCACATATGTCTGTTTGCTTTTTCTTGTGTTTCTCTTGCCCTGAAAGAGATAGTGGACTTCCTGCAGAAACAGCAAATACTATTTTTATTCATTCATTCATCCACTCATTTTTAGTTATTGGTGGTCTTCTAAGTCACAGCATCATCTTAAGACTAATAGAGCAACTGAAGTGCATAGTTACCTGCACAAACAGTCACCTTTCTGTTAATAAGCTGCACATTTTCAGAAAACTGCCTCTGATAAAAGTAATACTGTAGAATGGCTGTGTGCATTTAAATACAAGTAAATATTTTTGAGGACCTGGGATTAAATATGATGTGGTTGACACATTGCCATAAATTATGCAAGAAAATGTATAAAATATGTTTGAATACATCTTATACCAAATCTGTGTCACAACCTATGGAGTCATTAAATAACCTATTAAATTCTAGAATATCCCAGCAGCGCTCTGAAGAACAAGTGCTGCAAGGACACTATTACTGACATTTAACTTACCTTCTGGTATCAAGTATAGTATAAGGTGACTCTTTATAAGCTCTTTGTTTGCAACCATTGTGAAACCCCACTGCAGCCAATATGTGATGGGCACCAATATGTGCCATCCACACACTGGGCCAGTAATCAAGGAGCCTGAATCTTCACCACTGACACTGGGGAGGGACATGCACTTGGAATACAATGGATACACTCAGTATTTCCAGATGCAGACCTTTTTGCATCAAGTACAGTTTCCCTTAAGAACACACAGGGGAACACACCCACCCAGGGTCTGGATACCTCTATATCTGTCTCCCTCCAGATCGCCAATATGTCTCTCCACTGATACACCTTAGGGTTAGGTCCTCAGCCGAGTGTCAAAGCCAAGTCCTCCAGCACCCTCTCTGTAAACCCAGTGCATCATGCCCCTGCCCCAAGTAGCTGACACACAGAAAAGAATACTGTGAGATTTAATTTTCACACACACACACACACACACACACACACACACACACACACACACACACACCTGAGAAAGGCTACCGCAGGTTTACTTGCTGAGCCCCATTCTGCCCAGAGTATAAGGCAGTTATCACTGCTACCAGACTCTTCATAATCAGCTACTCTAAAGCCCTTAATATATTGAATATATATTTACAGTAAACCACAGAGTTCAACTCAAAGAAAATATTGAAAACAACATTGATTATTGATGGACAGACTCATACGACTAAAGAAAAACACTCAAGTTAAGCTTCACTATATTCCTGACTGAATCTAAGAGAATTTACTGTTCCCTAATAACTTACTTGGGCAAGGCAAGATGAAATACATGAGCAGTCTTTGTAGTCAGGCTTCCCAATTAGAATACTGTAACATCTGAGATTACTCCCTGTAAAATATAATATCCAAGGTGACTTTCAAAAATGACTTCATCTGGCTACCTTGCTGTAGGTTTCTACAATATCTCCTTTCAAGTTTGAGACAAGAAATGAACACATATGCATGCAATACACATCCAAATGTTTATGGCAGCACCTGAAGGCCTCCTCTCTTTTCACTGAGCTAATGAACAAATGCTCTGTCCCAGACCCAGCATCTCTGATCCTACTCAGCACTGTGGGGTGATGTTCAATGATTTAACAGCTCATTTATTTTGCCTTATTTTTCCTAAAATAAGCCATTGCCATGCCAGTGCCCTCTGTTAAAACATATACATTTAGTTCAGATACCATAATACATGTACATTTGTCTTCATTTCAGCAGGGTGCATTGTTGATATATTTTAACACAGTTAACACAAGCAGAGCTCACAAATACATTTTAAGCAAAAACATCTGTACAAATCATCTTGATATACAAATGACATATAAGTATTTACAAAATTCCAGCTAGCTGTGCTGGCACAAGTCATACATTCACTGCCCTACTTCTCCCTGGCATGGCTGGCAGTACCTCTGATCATCACAACCATTATTTTGAATAGTTTATTAATCAGAATGTTCAAAGCCTGGTAGATATATCTTTGAAGGCCCATAAACTGTGTTACAGTTCTGAAGGTGTTCCTTACCAGCATAACATATCAGAACGGTGCAACATTAAGCCTTTGATGTCTTAGCTGGGATAAGATATACATTATGTTGGAATGTAGTATACAAGAAGTATGTCAAGAATCAGTAATGTGAAGAAAGTTTAGGCATACTTTATAGTTAGCACTGAATGATGTTTTATTCCAAAAATTGATTTTATATATATTACAAAATTAGATTTTATATATATATATATATATATATATATATATATATATATATATATATACAGTTTATTATCCAAATTCTGGAAATCTCTTCTTTGAGTAATGACTTACTTGAACCGAATCAATGGAAATTACACCAGCATTTCCTCACACCACCGAACACGGTAATGCCAATAATGTCGAAGTCGAAAAACAAAAAAGGTAAACCATTTTTTTTAAGGGGGTAAGCCACCCTGCACCTATCACACCCCTGCTAATTGTGTGTGTGTGTGTGCGCATGTATACACACACACACACACACACACACATATATATATATCTGTCTATTTATCTATCGCTCAACTTCAAGATCACACTACAGTAGAAAAAGGGAAAACACCCCAGTCTCTAGCATACCACTACCTCACACAGAAAAAAATAATTTTTGATCACTTGTATCACCTTTTTTCCTTCAAGTGAAATTGTTAATGACTTGCAAGCTAAATCATATATTTATATATATGTATATATTTTTTCTCCTGTGAATTTATTGTTACATAACCTTTAATATAGCTTATGAATGATGAATATCATTAAAATTTAGCTATTAAAGAAAATGAGGTTTACCTTTGTTAAGGTAAATAATGGCAAATATCTTGGTCACTATTTGTATTGTGATAATGGAGTGTCTTTCAATAGTAGCTCATATTTGCCTAGAATTTAATAGAGCCTAGTTTCTCAACAAATGAAAATCACAAATTGTAAAGGATTCTTATTTTATATGCTAAAACTACTTGAACTATATTCATTATATCATATAGTAGTGTTATCCAGAACTGGTTGCAGCAATGACTGGCTGCTGATATTAGGTCGCTGTGCTGTAACCGTTTCAAGCACCTACAAAAAGCATTTTATAATTACTTATTTTCCAACTAACCAAAATGTAGTCATTTATTTATTAGTTTCTTTCATCATCTTTTCAAGTTGTTCACTCCTGTATTATGCCAGATAATGACCAAGTTACTCTAAACATTCATGGAAAACTGAAACAGACGTGGTCAAAAATGTCAGTCTCATCCTCACCGTCTCCTGCTGATTAGACTTCTAAAATGGCCGAATAAGTTTGAAGCTATTGTAACAGTCAGGATCTTCTAATAGTTGTTACTTCCCCTGCCATAGCTGTTTGACTTGAAGTACTGATCTGAGGAAGTCTTGTGGTTAAGACGAAAGCGCTTATTCTGGTTGCTCCTGTGGTCAAAGTTCAATAAAGTGGACTATTTGTCTTTATTTTTGTGGAACCTGGACTCTCACCATTTCTTTAAGATGAGTTTTGTCACTTACTACTTCGGTTAGTTTTGTTTGACTTGAAGTACTGTCAAAACAGTCATCAGTTAAGCTGTGAAATACATCCGCCAAAGCCATGGTGAATATCAGAATGCTAATCATCTTGTTTTATTAGTTATTCGGGATCAGAGAGTCCTTGCAATTATGTGAAAGCAGCATGAAAGAAGACAGATTGTCAGAAGTCAACACATTTTTTTCTGCTTATGTAAACTAAGCAGTTGGTGACTTTTCAAGCAACAAAGCACATAAGTTCAGATAAAAATATAATATTAAACAAGCAACTAGGAAGTGAATGCAAGGTATTGTTATTGGTTACTCTAACACTAAATATTAAAAATATAATAATTTATAAATACTTTCACCTTTAATCCTGAATCTGACCAGTGTAAAGAAATAGTATAGACAAAAAATGGATAAAAACAGACAACTATACAAGGCACAGGCATTACACATTCGTGATGATTTAACAGAGATTCCACTATTATTGAAAGTGGCTAAGCAGTTAATAATCAGTGGCAGCATGTTTGTATTCAATGGCAGTATATTAATATTCATGGCAATGGCTGTTTTTGAAAACAAGATGTGTTTAAACAATCAGTACTTCTGTACTGTATTAATTTTCCAAATTAGATAAAATGGGAAATGGGGAAAAAGGCAACCCATGATGTCAGTCATTAGGGACTGCTGCTTCACTTGGCTTTGCTGTTGACTTCTCTATTTATATGCTTTTCATATAATTTACAGGTCAAGCTATACACCCTCATATCAAGAACCAGTCTCTTAACGTCTCTAAACCCACAGGGCTAACAGCAAGTGGGTGGAATCTAGTAACTAACAGACTGATGTCATATACGGGGAGAATATAGGCCTTAGTCACAGAAAGGCTGTCCTTTTGCCCAAGCTGCAACTTACTACAATCTACAGAATGGGCAACGTACATATCAAAGAGTGCAAACTCTGCATTTCCAAGATATTTCAATTTATGGGTAGGAAGCACAAAATAATTTCCCTTAGGAGAGCAAACAAAGTTAGAGGGAAGGACAGAGGTCTAGAGGCAGATGGTGGATGTCTGCTTCCAAATAGTGCTTAGGACAACATAAAATAAAACATGGATTCAAACAAACAAATATAAAATATCCGGAAAAAATCTCATATCTTCAGGAGGAATATGTGCCAAATATTTTTGGCTAGAAAGAATGGAAAATCTGACATTATTAAAAGATGATAAGGGAATGTCCATTCATCAGTGCATGGAATGACAAATGATCTGGCAGCCATACATCTAATAAGGAGCAAAATATAGCAGTGCAGCTTATGGACTGTTTAAGAAATCAGCTTTATGAAGGATAAAAGGCAAGAGAATAAAATAATAATAAAAAAAATAGAATAGTTCAGTGTACAGATGACAATGCTGCAGAAATGAAGGTGTTGGGGATTAATGGAACAGAATGCTGCAGGCATGAGTAGAAATTGTCTGAAAGAAACCAAGAATATTCAGCTGTGACAGGAGAAATAGGAGTTAAAATGCAGCATAGACAAAATAATTAGAAAATAATTCCAAGGGTTGGGAGAGTGGCCTAATGGTTAAGGTTTTTGCCTTACAAACACGAGGTGCAGGGTTTGAGTCTCACAAGGGATAATTGGCTAGGCTTACAAATGGCTCGCAAGGGCAGTTAGCCTAGTTCTAATCTATGAATTAGTATTAAATAAGGAGGGAAATAGCAAGGCAGGAGTACTACTGTTGCAAGTACTGAGGGAATAAAAACTAAAACAAAACAGGAAGCAATAAAGGAAAGCAAAAGTAAAACAGGAATAGAGAGTGAAGGTAAAACATAAAACAGAAAAAATAGAGAGAGAAAGGTGGAAAGAAATGAAAACAGCTGAAAATCTCGGGGGTTGCATTAAGGATGCTCTAAGGTGAAGCAACATATCTCACTGAATAAAAAAAGTGTAAGAAAAACTGGAACTTATCTCACTAATGGAGTGAAGTGGTGAGATATATGTGATAAAATAGTGGCATAACAGCTAATGAAAGCAGCATATATAAGAAAAAAAAATAACAATAAAAAGCAATAAGGTCAACAGGAAAGTAAAAAAGCCAGACAAATGTCCTGAAAAGATAAAGTATTGACAAAGAATTTTTTCAAATATATTGGGGAATAAATGGGTAAACGTCACAAATTAGGACATTGAAAGGGAGAGGTTGGAGAATGCAGCATCCAGATATCAAAGAAAAGTAATGAATGAGGTTTTTTAGCCTTTACAATGGTATAAAAATTATAATGAACCTGCACAAAAATAGGTATGTAGCTGGATATGATCAAATGGTGGTATGAGAAGGAAAAAAGTTACTTGAGAAACTCATACAACTTCAGAGAGATAAGATCTCATGAATAGCTCGTATGCCTTCCCATAAAGATTTAATGAACTGCTTGGAAAATTAGAGAATAAAAACTGTACAGTCTTTTATTTCTTTTCATGAAAGCAGAATGGTGACACAGGACTGAAAGATAACTGTTGACATGACAAGGAATTTGACCTACAATGAAGACATGCAGGGAAAGGTTTATTAATTTCACTTCCTCCTAGGGAAAAGGAATACATATTCAGAATAGTAGGTTAGGGGAGCTTATCAGTGGTGGACAATGGCACAGCCTCATGCAAAAGTGTGTTTGGTAGACGAGTTTGCAATGAGGTTAGCTGACCACAGCAAGAAGAGAGCATCCTGGTGATGATTCTCACTGGTCTGTGTCTAAGTATGAACAACGGGGGTTGGATACATGTCTTACACCTGAAAAGGATCTGCATTACAGCAGTGATATCTCATATATGTGGACTAAAGACTATGTTTAAAAATCTAGCTACAGCACATTCACAGTGCTAAATAACTAAATGTTAAAAACTGTAGCTGTTCTCAAAGCTGACATCCCTCACATGCTGTTCCAGTTATTCCTAGCAATTTCAGCTTTTAACCCAAGTAACACGTTGTTTTGCAGTAATAATTTACTCTTTGGCTGGAGTTAACTAATATATATCAGGACTTTATGTGAGTATCTCTGAGAAACTGACAAACTATGATTAAGATTTACCTGCATGCTTTCATATTACCTGGGCATACTACTCCCCGGACCATTGAAAGTAATCAATAAATGTTCTTGGGTCGTCCCCCATTCACAAAAAAATTAGCATGATACCTTTAGCATGCTTATCTAAATTGTGATTGTGTAGTAATATTTTGACATTCTTGGAAATATCTTTTTCCACGCTATATGCATATATTTATACTTATATATGCATAGACAATTGCATCTATAAATATCTAACCCTAAAAATACCACTAATATCAAATAACAAAACTTTAAATAATTTCTATCTAACTAAAATTCCATGTATCAAAAAGCCGATTTAGAAAACTGAGACAAAGTATCATGTTGGTATTGGCACTGTTAGGGAAAGAATTTTTAATAACAATGTGTAGGGTTGGGTTGGAGTAAGGGTGGGGTTAGGCTCATATTCTGCAAAATAACCTTATGCACCATCAGTCTGTTTTCTTTTCAACTTGATTAATGGATGATTTTATACATTTCCTGTCAGTTCATCTTCCCTGTAGTACTAACAGCCAATAAATACCAGTTGCATTTATGAGGTCCATTCCAATAATTCTATATGTGATAGGCTGAAAAGATTAGATTTATAGTCACACAGCAACTACAATAAGTGACATTAAAACAGTAATAAACCTACATATATAAAAGATCTAGCCAACTACATGGAAAAGGATGTTTGTTGCTGTCAGTTTTAGATGTACATCATTTACAGCTTCTTTTGACTGGTTGTAAAGCATTCCTTATATTCATGAGGCAGAGTATGTTTTTGTGTGTTCAAAACATGCCATATTTTGTAACTGCAGGTGTCACTCTTCATGAATATCCTCCTAAAAATGATGGCAACATTTGTATACGAGAATCTGCTTAATAGCAGTATATGCATATAGATGTATACATGTGTGTGTGTGTGTGGGTGGGTGTGTATACACACACATATCTTATTTATATAGTAGTATGTCATAAAATATCTTAAAAAAAATGTTAAATACAAAATACTGAAACCTCATAATACTGATAATAAAATATCTAAAAATTATGGCAAGCTAAACATGTGCTATATTGTACACCCAAACTACAAAACCAAGATCAAATGTCATCTTAGTACTTGAACTGTTAGGGAAATAATTTTTATTAATGTTATATGTAGGGTTAGATTTAGGTGCAGGAGTTGGGTTTGGGTTAAGGTTATGGATAGCAAACATGAATAATGTTGTGAGTGCTTCTTCATCCCCCTGCACTAACTTAGTCATGTGTTATAACCTTAACCCCACAAATTATGGCAACACCAAACATGTAATCTAGACCCTAACCAAACTCTTACCCTAACTTATAAACACTCACTTGCACATAAACACCTTCTACTATATTCCTTTTCCTGCACAATCCTAAATGAAAATACTATAATACAGTGCACATTCAGTCAAATGTGTTTTTGATATTTTGTGCTTTCAGTGTTTTTCACTCTCTTCAAAATGCTACACTCAAATGAGCTTTATTTAATTTATTTTATTTTATTTATCCTTTGTTGACCACATTAGTCCCACTCAGCTGGTAGCCTGTTTTCAGGGGATACCAGAGGTAGTACTTATATTGTTAGGGGACATTTAGCCAAGGCATCATGAAACTTCCTCTACTCATTGCTATTGCTAGTGGGAACCATTTTGCACCAGCACTTCCTGTTTCCTCTCCAGGTGCACACGTGACCCAAAGAAACAGGTAGGCAAATGGAGAAACAAGTAGATAATGGAGTGGTGAGAGAAATGGAGGAGAAATCCAATATAAAGACTGCAGAATGCATGCAGGATTCTGAAGAGGTGTTTAAAAAAACTCTGATGGAGATGAGTCGTCAAATGATTTATGTATATTGCAATGAATGAAAAACAGAAGAATGTGGTAAGGATTCAAAGTAAAGACAAAGAAATGGACAGTTATAATGGGCAGAACAATTGAATAGCTCTTTTCGGTATAAAATCACATGAGGTAAGAGCATTTCTTCTTATTAACAAACAGCCATTTTGTGACATTACATTTGAGACTTATTTTTCAATGAAACATTTTCTTCCTGAATATGAAGAAAAAGAAATACTGTAACCCTTGGAATTTTTATGTGAAAAAAAAACACTTAACAGGGACACAAAAAAGAAAATTCATGTACAATTTCAAACAGAGACTGAATGAGTGACTTTGAACAGACATTTGAAAACTTTGTGTAAAAAAGTACTGGGTATTGCAAAAGTTTAGTATAAAAAAGTGTTTATGGACTGGTGGATGGGATTGTAATATTGTGTTAAAAATAGAAAGAAAAAATATACATGTACCAAGCATGATAAATGTAGATGGGAATGGAGTGTTGTACAATATTGGGGACAACCCAAGACATGTTTTTTTTTTTGGGGGGGGGGGTTGTGAAAAAGGACATTTGATAAGTGTGATAAACGAAAATGTCATATTTGTTGCCTAATGGGACATTATGCAAAAACATGTCAATTGAAATGTTATAAATGTAACAAAACTAGACATTTGTGGATGGATTGTAAAAATGAAAATAAGGGTAAAGGGAAGAAATTTTAGGAGTAATAGAAACAGAAGAAGACTTGGATGAGGAAAAAATAATAAAGATGACAGAAGCAGGCTCTTAAGTGATGAAGAAGATAAACTGGAAGATAGTAAAAGAAAAAAAATATTATTAAAATGGTAAAAGACAGAAATATAACATTTAAAGGGACAAGAACAAAAGAAAAAAAAGAGAAGAAAGGAACTGGATCAAAATAGTATATACATCTTGGCTGGGGGAATCATGTAATGGTTAAGGTATTTTATTCTCACCTTTGGGAGGTAAATTTTCTAGGCTTAGAATGGCCCATTAAGGCAGCTAGCTTAATAATTAGCTTTGAACCTATGAAACCATGAATTGAAGGAAAAGGGAAAATGAAAATTTAAGAGTGATTTCTCTAAATGTGAATACTATAAAAAACAGTAAGAAAAAAGGGATTTTGGAGTGGAGTAATATATGCAATGTAACTGTAATTATATTAGCAGATACAAGATTTTTAACAAATGAAAGATTACAAACAGAGAAGCTATAGGGATGAAAGATAATCTGGAATTTGGGAAATGAGATATGTTCTGGAACAGCCATATTCTGTAGAAATACAGTAAAGATATTAAATGTAATTTTAGCAAAAATGAGAAGATTAACCATAGATTTAAAATGGAAAGAACAAGTATATATAATCATAACATTATATGCCTAAATAATTGTAAACAAAGGTATAGAACAGAGTGTGTGTATGTACCTTTAAGAAGCATTTCTAGATGTCAGCACTTGCATACAAACAGTGAGTGCATGCAGGCAGCAGTGTCATTTTGAGAAAACAACCAGAGTGTTAACATATATGAGTGTGGTAGTCAGCCTGTTTATAAGTTTAAGTTTAAGTTACAAAGCCTCATTCTTGATGTGTTTGTGTGTACTAAACTGAACCCACAACTGCCTGTCTGTTTTACCCTGACCAGATGAGCGACAAAAGGGAAAGTTTATTTCAGTGGATTTTAGACTATGTTGTGATAGAGATGAATATTATAATAGCAAAATACTTTAATTGTGATTTAACAGGCAAGCACAAAATAAAAGGAAATTATATAATAAAATGCCAGATGTTATAAGATAACAAAAGTTAAAATTTTGGGACAAAAAACTGTGGACTTACAAAAGGAGTATGTATAAAATTGAATTAGATGTCACAGTATCGGAAGGTTTAGATATAGGAAAAGGGAAGGTAGTTGAAACAGGATTTTCTACTCATCTTTCAATATGGCTAGAGATAAAGGAAAAGAAGGAATATATAAAAATAGGCAAAGGGATAAAAGGGATAAATGAGAAACACTGAATGAAGGAATAAAGAGATTTGTAATACAGTTATGGAAATATTGCATTACTATGAAAATATTATTTGTAAAAATTGATTTGAATGGTAGATATCTAAAGAAAAATATAAAAATGCTTTTTGCAGTGGTGATAAGATGTTAGCAGCCATGGTGGTGCAGTGGTTAGCGTTGCCACCTCACAGCAAGAGGTTCTCTGGTTCGATTCTCGGCTGGGGTGTCTTCTGTGTGGAGTCTGCATGTCCTCCCTGTGGTCATGTGGGTTTCCTCTGGGTGCTCTGGTTTTCTCCCACATCCCAAAGACATGCAGTAGGTGGATTGGACACTCTAAATTGGCCCTAGGTGCGAGTGTGTGCATGTATGTGCCTTCTGTGGAAGGTTGGGCACCGGGCTGGCAACTCAACACTGTAAAACTCCTCAGCCAATCATGAGCGGAAAGATGATCCGCTGTGGTGACCCCTAACTGTGAAAAGCCGAAAGAAGAAGAAGAAGACAGTGGTGATAAGATGTGAGAAAAGTAGAGGAAGAAAAGTATAAAAGAACATATAATTATGCACTGAAATATTTAGCATATAATGCTAGAAAGTACTTTGAGAAAGAAAAATTATATAAAAGAAATTGAGAAAATAATACAAGAATTATTTAACTAAATATATTTTTTGAAAAATAAAAGAGAAGAAATATCAAGTTAATTAAGCAGATTACTAAAGGAAGATGGAAGTTTAATAAAAAAATAAAAAATGTAAAAGGAGAAATAGAAAAACTCAGGCAAAGATTATGAATAGTGTAGTACAGTATGTAAAAAAAATGTTTAAAGAAAAAAAAAGGTAGTAAGAAAACATGAAAAGTAAAAATTTAACAGAAAAAAAGAATAAGGAGTTGGAAAATGAGATTTCTTTATATGAACTAGAGAATGTATTAGGAAAAGTAAATACAGATTTGGCCGCAGAACCAAATGAAATAGAGTATGAAATGTATACAATTTTAAAGGATTTTTAAAAAAAATAACAAAGATTTTTAATGAATGGTTAATTGAAGGTTTTGTATATAATAAATTCTGGAACACTTAAATTCATATGGAAAAAGGTAGACAGAAGACAATTAAAAAACTGGACACTGATAGTATTGAATAATAATGATTACAACATTTTTATGAAAATAATACAAAAGAAATTTGAAATTAAAATGTAAAACATTATGGAGGATACTATATATAGTATAAAGGGGAAGGGTTGTCAAGAAATATTAATGATAGAACAATTGCAGATGATTTTATGAATAGAAAAGAAGAAGTGAAAATCATGATAGTAGACCTCAATGAGGCATTTGATACAGCTGGACATTAAATCTTCTGGGTAATAGTGAAAGAATATAATATAAGTGAGAATGTTAGGAAATTATGTTTGTTAGCATATAGTAATAATAAAGAAAAATATTTGTAAATGGTTGGTTAAGCAAGTGGTGGCTAGGAAGAGTGGTGTAAGACAGGGATGCTGAATGAGTTGCATGCTCTTTTTACATTTGTTATGAATGTGACAGTATGTCAAATAAATTACAAAATGAAGGAGGTGATGTATGTAACAACTGAAGATGACACAAAATTGGATAAAACAAGTAAAAAAATTGCACAAATGAATGTCTAGATGTGATAGGGCTATATTTAAATAAACAGAAAAGTAATGGTTTAGGTGATGTAAAGACAGGGGGTATATATTTTACAATGAATGGATTTTCGGTCTTAGGTGTAACATTTGGGAATGAAGTTGTAAGTAGAAGTCAGTGGGAGAAAATAAATGAAGCACTGCAGATATGTTTTTCATTTATATGGGGTTCTAGATTAAACAGAGTAAAAATAGGAGCTTTGTACATAAATAAAGATTTTTAAGATCAATTAACTCAGTGGCGTATGCTGCTTCATTAAATTTCTCCAGTGTTAAAGTGGAAAAATGAAAAGATGAGAGATTTGCAGTATAATTGCATACAAATAAGTAGGATACATTTGAAGATGTGGCAGAAAGATTAAATTACAAAAAGAGTCTATAAATGAAGAAATAAAATGTTACCAAGAAAAATATTTTTGTGGAAAATAAAAATTGATGATGTAGAAAAAGAAAGGTATGGTATTCAGACATAATGACAAAAAGTATTATGTAAAAGCATGGACAAATCTAACAGATGAAAAAAATTAAAGCTATAAAATAAAAAGCAAATGGTTTAATAAAAGTAGAATGTCAATTTTTTGAGATAAAGTAAAAGAAAATATGCCATAGTGATAGAATATCTTACATTGTCAAGAAGAAAAAATATTAAACATATATTTCCGAAATGTAAAATAATCAAAAGGTTATGGGGAAAACTATGTAAATATGATTTATTCAAATATATAAATGAGGCAGATAAAATAATCATGGACAGGATGAAATATGGATATCATAAGAACAGAAGTAAAGATTATGTTATAAGAATAGATAATTATTGTATGTGATATTGCTTATATGGACTGAAAGAATAAATGAGATTATGTTTAATGGGAAATGCATTTTAGCAAATATATTAAGTAAAATCAGATTGTGGTTATGGAAAAAGGAATATGGTCCAATCATACCTTTGAACCTCTTAGTGCAAAAAATCTAAACAAAGCCTTGTAAAATAGGGGGGACAAAGGCTCAAAAATAGGAACAGATTTTAAATATTGCTCTTATAAATTTAGAAAGTTGCTAGAGTAACAGGGTTTGTGTTAACATACATTTTCTGAAGGATTTGAAGTCTGAAATTCAAATGTATATCAGTATTTAGGGACTTCAATCCTCAGATCATCCCAGTGATTTGCCAGAAAACCACAAATTTTAGGAGGAATATTCCAAAAATATGGAGCAGAAATATGGACATTCTGTGAAAAACTGGACTGTTGAGATATCTGGGTCAAAAAAGGATGAAAATTTGGTATGATTTTAAGGAAAATTATGAGTATGTGTAAATATATTTGTGTAGCTATATATTTGTTTATTTATAATTATTTGTAAATATGTTGTAATAACAGTTTTTTATATAAATAAAGGACCTGTACTTTTTTCAATAGGTGCCATGGGATCTTATACATCCACCTGAGCTTACTCCAAGTTAAGCAGATAGGACATCTGTTTAACATCTCATCTTTAGGACAAAATACTCAGGAGTTCAGCACACCCCTTATGCTGCACTGCAGGTTCAGTAATTGAGCTGCCTGGTGTGGGAGTAGAGCCCACAGCTTTCTGCACCAAAGGCACACACACACACACACACACACACACACACACACACACACACACACACACAACACACATGCATACATACATATATATATATATATATATATATATATATATATATATATATGGATTCAAATCACTTCACTTAAAGACCATTTCACTGAACTGACACTCATTTCACTGAGACCAAATCACCTAAAGTTCACTTCACCTAAGACTCATTTCACCTTAAACTCATTTCACTGACAAGTAGTACTCTAAGGGAAGTCAAATGTATATGTCCTTTTTTCCACTTTAATGTGATCCTGGTGTTAGTATATATATATAGTTGGGGGGTATGGACAGCACAGCCCCCACATTGGGGGGGTGGTGTGGCATTGTGGCATACCCCCCCATCTAGTTGGGTTTTACCAAATAATGTAAAACAAAACCAGACAACAGAAAGCCAAATTAAGTGGGGGGCTACACCCCCCAATGTGATGGGCTGTGCCCCTACTCCCCTAATTATATATACTAACATCAGGATCCCATTACAGTGGGGAAAAGGACATATACCTTTGACTTGCCTTAGAGTACTACTTGCTAGTGAAATGAGTTTTAGGTGAAATAAACTTTAGGGAATTTGGCCTCAGTGAAATGGCTGTCAGTGAAATGGTCTTTCAGTGAAGTGTTACAAATCCATATATATATATATATATATATATATATATATATATATATACACACACACATATATATATATATATATATATATATATATATATATATATATATATATATATATATATATATATATCATATTTGCAAGCTGGATATTTAAAATAAAAAGGAAAGAATAAAATTTTACTAAAGTAATAAAATATTACTCCATTCACTTTCACAGTAAATGTAACCATACTGAGATATTTCATGTATTTTTTTTTCTCCAAAAAAATGTTCTGGAATTAATCAAAAGGGACAGAATGAAGGCAGGAAACTCCTGTAGATGCAAACCACTCTTTATTAAAGGAAAATCCCACCTTAGAAATTAAAAAAACATTTTTTTCATTATATTTTTATTTTTTAACTATTTTAATGCCTCAAAATCACTCCAAGTGCTTCTTTTACAATTTTAATGTATTTCTCTCAAAATGGTGGATGATGGGGCCTGCCCTGGTAACGTTGATCTTATTTTCTTGCTTTCCTTCCTTCTTCCCAGAATACATTTCAAGTGTTCTTGTTATGACTCATGCCAGACATAAGGAAGTGGTGCTGTTTTCTCATGCCATTAAAATATAATGGCAGGACTGTAAAGCACTGTCATCTAAACACACCTTCTATAAAAGAGCTGCCCCTCTGTTTACATGACTGAGCCTCATTTATCTGTCTGCCAGAGCTTGTTCTATGCTATAAATAGCTGTTAGCTACTTGCAGCAAAAGAAAGCATATAAACAGTTTTTTGTAAGAGGAGTCTTTTGTAGTCCTAACAAACTTGATAAACCCTTCCCCATACTCTCATGCTAAGGTGTGAAAACTCTCACCACAGTAAATGATTCCTTGCTGTACATTTACAAGTTACAAGTAGTATGACTCTAAACTTAGTCTGTCTGCTACTTCCCAATGCCTTCAGTGTGAAGATTTGAAGAATGCATGACTAAAACTATGCTACTAGTTCCTCAATTATTTCTCTCACGTTTCCGTTCCTTTTTTCTATTTCATATTTTTTTATACTTTAGTAACCAGGAAAGTGAACTGGTTCCAGGATCCTTTTCAGTCACAACATAAACTACATTGGCAAAGATAATAACAGTTATTAAATGCACTTATCAATACAAATAAAAAAATACTGACAGAGAGATATTGACCAAGATTGCATGAGGAACACATAGCCAATGTGTGACCAAATAAATCATTGGGCAACATTTACTAGAATGCATACATTAATAATGCTTAACTATACTATGTTTATTATAAATTCATTGTATGCACACATATATTACACACACACATACACACACACACAGTGTGTGTATGTATGCTTTTCTGTGTGTGTATATATATATATATATATATATATATATATATATATATATATATATATATATAAAGGATGTGTACAAAAGCATGCGTGTGTGTATGCCTTTAAACACAGTTAAGTGATTCTGATTTTCTTTTCTTAGTGTTCTTAATGCAAGGACACATAGTAAATGTATGTTAAAGTAATTTCAGCTGTATATTATGGTTGCTCTCTGTCAGTGCAAGGACTGACTCAAAGTCAGTGGGAATTTCTTACAATGGATCTGCATGTACCAGATAATCATCCCCCTCTGGCCTCAGTTGATTGGCTGCTTGCTGCAGAAGAAGCTCATGCCTGGAGGTAAGTAGAATTTTTTAATGGATGAATACTGGAATTAAGGTAGATTTTCAATAGTGAATTTTTAAATATTAAATTTATATTAATTCACTAGCTGTGCCTGACTTATCTCATCATTTGATGGTGAGAAGATGGATGTTACAGAATATATAATGACTACATGATTTGTATGGGATGCTTGGACTGTAGAACTGTTTCTAGTCTGTCATCACCGGATGTGTACCTTGACCAATGTTTCTTCCTAGGGTGTCTTTCTCTGGGGTGTACAGTCTAACTACTATAGTGAGGCTTAATTGCTTTTTTGTCTAGCTTGTCTCACCCACTGTATCTAAGTAATTGTATTTCCATTTTAGTACTACCTGTGATATGAGACTTGGGCTTTGTCAGGAAATGGCACAGTAGAAAGGTGGCAACCCTACTCTGGCAGGATGTCACACAAAGCATAAAAGACCTTTTTTTGCACCTAATTGATAGGGTTGCCACCTGACTCTCTTTCTGCAGTTCTGACCTGTGGGGGGGGGGGGGGGTTGAAAATGATAAATGCATTTATACTTTACAAGAAAAAATATTTACTGACTTTTCTCTAAATGTCACAGAAATCTTTGCTACTACTCAAGTTATCTTAACCCAAACTATTATAAATAGCATGTAAAGTTTAGAATTTCAATACTATGTTGCTGTTTATGTAAATTTGTCAGAAGAGTTGACAGTTTCCTTTAAACCCCTTACTGATCTAATTGCTTTGTTTTTCTATGAAATGAGAGTGTTAAGTTCTCCTCCCCTATGCAATAAAAATAGTGGAAACAATTTCACAGCTTTCTATCTTTTTTTTTTTTTTTTTATATCAGCTGCTGTGTTCCTGACATTATCAGGATTAATTACCAATCTAAGATTGACAGCAGAACCTGACAGGGTAAACTACAGATTTAACTGTGTCTATGGTATGTTAAACAGGTGGAGACAAATTTCTCTACACAGTATGTGAGAAGCTGAATTAAAAAAAAAAAAAAAAAAAAAAAAGTAGGTGGGCTTTCTCTTCTTTTGACACCAATGCAAGGAAATAAAAGTTTTAAAAATTACAATCAGGTTTCTGGTACATACACAATGCTGCAACCATATTGTAGGGAGAAAAGAAACGACAATTGAGTTAAACTGTATGAGAGGGTGAAGTGTTCCTTTAACACAAAATCCTTAAAACTACAAACATTTTCGTCCGAGTGTCACCCAGACTTCTTCAGATAAAGCAATGTCCCTACACACATTCCCTTTATATATCTTAATATAGCTCATTAAACAATTAATTAGAATAGATAATTATCTTGTCTTAAAGGCATATGTTAAAATAAGCAGAAAACACCCTAGTCAATTATCTATTCTAATTAATTATTTAATAAGCTATATTAAGATATATAAAGGTAATGTGTGTAGGGGCACTGTTTGCTTTATGTGAAAAAGTCTGGGTGACATTTGGATGAAAACGCTTGTGGTTTTAAGGATTTTGTGTTATTAAAGAGTGATTTGCATCTACAGGAGTTTCCTGCCTTCATTCTGTGCCTTTTGGTTAAGTCCAGAACATTTTTTGGTGTCGACTTTCTGAACCCACTCCATCTTTTTGGTTGTTCATTTTTTTTCCATTGCAGTGCAGAGCCCAACTGAAAGGTTTTCATTTCTTCATCGGAGACTGACTATGCATACCTATTATAATTTCTCTTCTTACAACTGAAGGTTTAATCAGCAATACCTGTTAACATTTTCCAGTGAAGGAAGAACACACTATGAATTTCCACCTTAATATTCCACATACACCTAATTAGCTCATAACATTAGTGTTATGTGGTGTGGTTAACAATAGGAAATTAACAAGCATCTGAGAAGAACTGGCAGTAGAATCAGCAGAACCCCACCAGTTAGAGACATTGACCTCTTCCATATGATCTTTACAAATCTTCTTCTACATTTATCACTGCCATGTCCTGTAGCTATTCATAAAAGTTTGAATCTGTATAAAGCCTGCTTTATAGAACACTTATTCTGCAGGTATAGGAGAAATTATAAAGGATAACAATTTTAGAACAAACACGTTCTATGTAAGGGAAGTCCTGCTATATGTCTACAAGACTGTATATACATCCTTGATTTTGCTAGGATAGGTACATACTGATGTTTCTTTGCATTCACTTTGTGATGGATAAAGGTCATTCTAGCTAAAGACATCTTTTTATTATTATTATTATTATTATTATTATTATTATTATTATTATTATTATTCCTAATAACATGTTGGTCTTTAATGTTCTAAATGCAGAAATATACTTTGCATGTTATTTTGCCCATTACAGTAACAGAGGAGGCTGTGTGATAAAGGATTTTAGAAAGGAAAAATACATTCTTTACTGCTTAAATCATTTGCTGATTTTATAGTGGGAGAAACAAATGCATTCAACAAGAGGGAAAATATGCAATTAGCATACAAGCAGGCCAACAAAAGAGAAAAGCATCACTGTGAGTTCATTAGTGGACTGGGAGTTTCACATGACTTAGTGGGCGGGCAACCTTATACATAGTATGCAGAAACATATAAAAGTAATCTTGCTGAAGTGAGTCAACAATGCTAGCTTTTCTTAATGCGTGTTGTATTCATGGCAAAACGTTTCCAGTATGAGGTCAGATTGCATTTAGTTACCAGAAATGGAACACATTTATAGATTACGTTTCTGACTGCTGAACAAAGTATAATATGCCAGCCTTAAAAAAGAACACATGTGAACAAGACTCTAAATTACTGTTCAAACATCTGAAAAAAACAAAATTCCATGTTTTTATTCCTTTAGGTTGGGTGACCAGATTGGTTCCACTGGGCTGCTTTGCAGAACAGACAGATGGGGAAATATTAAAGACAACTGCTTACTAAGTAATAATAAACATGTATTATGCAATAAGATTTGACAGTTAAATATATTTTCATTCCAACTGGGTCAGATCTGCCACAATTAAACTTATTTCAACTTAAGAAGGTAATTAGCAAAGACAAAAGGGAAGGTGAAATGCTAGCAAGTAAGAGGCAGAAAGCCTGAGGTTGGCTGTATCAGAAGCAATCTGTGAAAAAGAGTTGTGAGGGCATGATGTTGTATTATATCTTGTTTCATACAAAGAAAGAAAGAAGTGCAATAATTATTTTATGCAGTTTAAATAATATTGCAAAACAATATAAATGTTGTTTCTTCATAGATATAATTATTTGTAGGAAACCATTTAACTTAAAGTATGTTTTATTCTGGCTAATTCTGAAAAAAAAGTCATTCTAGTATCATGGGCTATACTGCAAATGTTCTAAATGACTTGATTGAAGAAAGTAGTAAAAGTCACTAATCAGCCATTTTTTTCTGTCAAATGGCTAACATAAGAAATATTCATATTCTTACATGAACACTACATGACAGAAGTGACAAACATCTGTTAATGCTTAGCATTAGCAATCATGTTCAGCTATACACTGTACTGGAGTTACACAACTTTGCAGGATTGCTGCTCTATATTTGTACTGTGTTAAACTACAGCATTACATTTAACTTCTATAATAAGAGGAATATGCATTTTCCTGTCTAGTCTACAGCGTGATGGAAATAATGCAATCTAGAGTCTGGATTAGGTGAATTTTTCTAAATTCTTATTTAGAGAAATTACTTACCTATATCTCAAGACTTCAGTAAGAGAATTGTAAATAAATACTCCCTTACCTATATCCTGTAATTCTACATTGCATGAATAGACTGTAAACCAAATGGAACATACACATTACTGAGATGTAAATGTCTGAATATTTACAATTGCACATGGATGTAGATCAGGAGATATGAAGAACCTCTGTAGTAAAATCCAGTAAAGGTATTTATAATTAACTGAAATAATCACATTTCTTCTGTAAATGTAGAGCACTGTCCCACTCCCACCCTCAGTTTGTACAAATTTGAGCATTCTTAAACTGATTGAGAAATGCAAATTGATTACGTCATGTATAAACTGACCTTGACTAAAGGCCATCTGCTTTTGGCAATGGGCTAGCATATGTTGGATAGAGTGGTTGCTTATGAATGTTTATTAACTCAAATAGCTAATGAATATTCATAAACAAGTCACCATTTTCATTGGTAGGTAAACTTACATAGGGTTGCTACCTGAGGATAAGACAAATAACTGAAAAAAGTCCTACCCTTTGCTCCACCCATTGTCCCACCCATTTTGGTAAGTAAATGTGTATTACTTTCTCTTTCAAAATTAATAATCAGGCTAGTAACAGTTTTTATGAAAAAAGTAAATAATATGCTAAGTGCAACAGATAAGAAAATATATAAACATGCTGTACATCTTAAAATATATTCATAACATTATTCAAGTCTCTATGTAGGAACAGCTTGTAATCAAAAAGTTACACGGAATTTGGCTTGAAATATAAATGTAATAATACAATAAAGTCCAAAAAAGAAACACAAACTCAATTACAAAAAACAGAAGTTAAGCGGTTTCATTTAAAAGTAAGATTAGAAGTGTAGCTGTTGAAGAACTTGCATCTGTTACTATTTACAGAGGTAGAAGGGCACAGCACAATAGGACTACAATTAGTACAGAATACATTTTCTGATTTTACTAGTTATAACTTTTCTAATGTTCCCTTAACTGTTGAGCATGCCAGTGTACTTTCAAAGGGTTTGAGTTTTGTGCCTGTCAAAGAACAAATATCACCAATGTACTTATGGACCTTAAATTATGCACTTCCAAGCTCAACATACCATTATGGTTTTCTAATAATCAAAATAACAGTATTAATTTTATTAATTTCACAGGGCAAGCACATTCACCCCACCCCCAAATCACGCAGTCAATGTATTTGAAAAAATGTGTGAGTTTGATGTCTGGACCTCACTTAATACAAGGTCTAATTGTAAATTTATTAATATGACTGCTGTGGAGACCAAGTTAATAAGAGAATTATGCAATGATAAATGTATTAGAGTAATGAGTAATGAAGCAGGACAAGGGTGGAGGGCTGGTTGTTATGACAGAGTAGATTATATTAAATATATGAATGTCTTGTTATTTTCAGATACCTATTGTGAAGTCTCAAGAAATGAAATTAATATATCTTATTCTTAGATTGATGCAGCCTTGTTGGACTTACTGTCAGATGGTCAAATAGACCAGTATGACTATACCTTTATAGAAAATAATCACCCTGTTATTTGCAGCTATATTTGGTACACTTAAAATTCAGAAATACTTTTTTAATCCAGCATTACAGCCTATAGGTGATGCTAGTAGGTCCAAAACACATTATATTACTAAGTTTCTTGATATTGTATTAAAGATTCGATTAATAAGTTTCCACAATTATGTAAAGACTCTTGGCAGTTTGTGATTAAAATGAATGAGTTATCCTTTAATCAGAACTATAGTTTGATTGCTGTTGATGTAGTCCATTTATATTATGTTATTCCCCACAACGATGGGCTAGAATGGCTAGAAGAAATACTAACTGACATAAGGGATTTAACATCTGATAGAAAAAAAGTAGTCAGTACTCTTATGGAAATATTGTTAATTAACAACTTATTTTTTTTGAAGGACAATTATTTAGATAGACAACAGGTGTGGCTATGGTGGCAGCTTGTGCCCCCAATTTTGCCAACCTTGTCATGGCTCATTGGGAAGCCACATTTGTCCTGAGTTACCAACATTCCTGGGCATTCTATACCAGTTACCTTGATGACATATTTATTTTGTGGTTAGATTCCAAAAATAAATTGGATGATTAATTTCTTATTTAAATACTACCACAAGTTTTTTCTAAATTTCCTACTCTTACAACAGCAACAAAATATAACTTCTTGATATTGAACATATTAAACTTTTTGATCAGGGGTGTTACATGTTGGCCAATTTTAGAAAACTATATTTTTCTAATTCATATCTTCACTATACCAGCTGGCACCCAAAGCACCAGAAAAAAGAATGTTGTTAAGGACCAACTGGTGAGGGCGGCTCACATGACCACTGACTTTGATACTTTCTTTAATGAGTATAAAAAACATTCATATGTTTGAAAATAAAGGGTTTACCAAAGATTGTTTATTGGAAATTAGCAATGAAGTAGTAATTAAGAGATCTAGTGAATTTTATTTGTCACTGCTTCCTTCAGCAAATTTTGATAATTTATTGGTACTTGAACAAAATGACATTTTGGCAGACAATGTGTTGAAAGAAAGTATTTGGGAACATAGTTGGTTTGTTACCACATTCACTTTGGATAGTTTTGCAATCACAGATATTATTAAAAGAAACTGGAGATTATTTGTGGTGGACAATGACATTCTTAAACAGATTGTTAATTTCCCTGCATGGTTTACAAAAAAGACAGGTCAGTTAAGTAGTTATTGGAACATACCAAAATGACCAAGCATAAAATGGCAGGGAAGGTTAAATGTGGAATATATAACTAATACCCCTACATAATGGTAGCGGATGGGAAAGTGTTCAACATAAGAGAACATTTCACTTGTGAAGCTCAGCATGTTGTTTCTATTGCCTGCTGCTCAGATTGCCCTGCCTACTGTGTGGGAAAAACCTGTAGAAAATTATAAGACAGGGTATGTAGACATCTCTTAGATGTAAAGAAAAACAAAATTACATATGTGTTATATAAACATCTAGTTAATTACCATAGTTATTCTCTTAAAATTTCATTAATAGGACATGTAAAAAAGGATCTGAGATATTTTAGTGTAAGCGAACACATAGATAAGTGTGACTTAAAATGGCAATTGGCACTAAATGCCATGAACTGACCTAGTTTAAATGAAGCCTGAACTATCACTTGTTTGTTAAACTTAAGCATTTGGAACCTTAACAATGTCATTTACGATGCTCCACCTGCTGGAAAACTGAATGTAGAATATCATGTGTAAAAATGTTGTATGTGTTTCACATGGTTTTAGAGTATTTTATTTTTTTTGTGTGCCCTTATGTAGGGCACACAAAAATATACTTATTTTTAACACATTATTTACTTTTCTACAATGTTTTATGCGGTTACACTTGTGCATGTTCTTTTGTGTAATGGTCCCTTTAAGTTTTTTAATCAGTGTTAATTTATAATAAATGAAGCTGTAACAAGTTTTTGTATTTAAGGAATAGTATAACATGTACAGAACCAATTCTGACTGTGTTTCTGGTAATAAGAAATGAAAGCTCTTAACTTTTGTTTTTTATAATTTGAGTTTGTGATTTTTTTTTTTTTTTTTTTTTGGATTTTACTGTATTATTAAATTCTTATTTCAAGCTGAATTTGGTGTAACTTTTTGCCTACCAGCTCTTCTTACATAGACACTTGATTTGTGGTTTGGATTTCTCTGTTTATATTCATAACAATGTTTTGGCAACTTGTCTTTCATTGAAACTATTAGATAAGATAAGCCTGAGTATTTAAAAATCATACCGCGGAACTGAAGACATGAGGAAGCCTGTAAATTATTTGTACATTATTACCTGAATACTGGCTTTACTCCTATCTGCTACATTATTTACACTGAAGACAAAAAAGTATATGTAAATTTATCATAGAGAGCATAATGCATCGGTAGAGGCAGAGCAAAAAGAAAAAGAAGATTCATAGTTTTTTATAAACTTCTTCTAAGATTTATCATGAATAATATTCTTTTAAGTAATCTAGCTATAAATGTTCACATTTCATATCTCCCAGGATGCCTGCTATAACAAGAAAAATACTGTTATGATACAATATTCTGATATAATACTTAGAAATCCAATTAAAACAGTAAACATTTTGGGAAATATATCTCATAAATATGTTACCCTCAGATCGACTCCAAACACCTGACAAGTACTCTGACCAAAACAGAATAATTTGACAGAGATACTGATTTCCTGACTGTTAAGAAAAATTTCTGACAGTTGGCAATCTTAACATTAATAAATACTATTGAACTGTATTAATTCATCAGAGGAAATTTTCCAAAGCATAAAGTAACAGACCATCATCCAACTTTTTATAAGTATAAATGAATACATTTTAATCATCCTGTGATGTTTAATACGTCATGGTGCCATTTTTGCTCTATCAGGACTTTTTATGTACTTTTTAATTTATGTAGTTTTACTGCTGTTGTACCTTCTGTACACAAAACAGTTGTTAATAACTTCAAATTGTGTGGGCCACTCAATTGTTAAATGTTTTTCTTTATGCTTAAAAAAGTTATTTTGATGAAATTATAAACTAATGACAGATTTTGGCTATTTCTACCAGTGGCTTTCAATACATTTAAACATCTTTGCTTAAGAATTCTTGACAAAGCCAAAAATAATAGGGGAAAAGGCCAAAATAAGTGATATGTATATATATATATATATATATATATATATATATATATATATATATATATATATATATATTGTTTTAATTTTACTCCAATTCACTTAAAAATTTGTTAAAACAGCACATTTGCATCAAAATGCATTTTCTGAACAATATGTAGTATGAAACAATAATATTTGGTATTGACTGTAAGCCTTATTAATTTACCAGATAAAAAAATTACAATTTGGAAAAAAAAATACAATTGACAGTTATGTAGCATCATATCATCCTTTAAGCCTTGCTGCCATGTCTGCTGTCATTATCATTGTCTTTAGCATTTATTTATTGATTAATTTTGTTTTTTTGTTATCTAAAGTCACAAGAGGCTAATTTAATCAGTATTTACTATTTACATATCACCAGCTTTGTGTAGAGTTATTACCTAGGTAAAGAAAATTCATGAAGTATACATGTCACTGTAAATGAGGTGTGGGTAACTTATGCTGTTTGTGGTACTTGCTAGTGCCTCTCGGGGGGTAGTATTCTAAACTATTTTAAGTTTTCCTTTTTTTTTTTCCAACAAACATCTTTATTACATTTTCACACATGACATAGGCAATCTTACATTTATACAAAGACCTCACTTTATAGTTATTTTATAGCAACAGAGTTACTTAGTAAGAAAAAGATGGAAGTTTTTTCAGATTTATATACTGTACAGATGCACTTCATTCAAGGCCATCCTGTAGAACAATCATGGTCAAGGTCACACTACAAATACTTTTACCACTATCCCGCGTACCATCACTAACAACTGGTATGTGAATATCGGGCAGCTTCTGGTATGACCTTCATGACAGAGATAGCTCCAATTTTGCAATATCATATCCAAGGTAATAAGGAACATAAGTTGACAGGACTTTAGGAAAAATCTTGTCACTATGCAAAGTTCATTATAGCTATCTTATCAGAGCTCAGTAGGAAGAAGGCGTATTCACACTGACTGTTATTCCCTATCAGGCAATATGGGGGCAGTAAGGACCTAGTATTCTCTAGCTCTTTTGTGAGGCAGTCAAAGCATATCTGCCCCCACAGCCACCATTCTGCTAGGAATCACTATATTTGTTACTGCTTCATATATCCTGGCCAGAAAACAAATATTCTTTCAGTCCTTTACTCAAATACATGTTTACCTGTCAAGTTCTTTTTTCAGAATAGATTTTCTGGCTCCTCTAGCACTGACAGGCAGCAGTAAACAGGACACTAAAATCTAAAACAAAAATAAATTGGGGGGGGGGGTCCTATTCTTCAAATACAGGAGGTAATTATTTTTTACAAACCTCAACCTGATCCAGCTAAATCCAATATTCTCCTATTCTTCAAATACAGGTGGGATTGCTTTTTATAATCCTTGACATAATCCACCTAAATCTAATATTACTTAGTACTGGGAAAAGTTAAATTTCTTAATGAAGCACCTTCAGTCAAAAAATGCTTTCTAATATGAATGATAGCATTTTGAAGCTGCCAGCATTGACAAACTGCTGGCTGGCAACATAGGATTTGTTAAGTAGGTACTTTATCTCCCAGCCCTATATCAACTCTAGGCTAAAGCTCACAAGCATTACAGATGAAAATCCTATTTCTGCAATAATGCAACTACCCCACAAAGAAAAAGGATATCATCTGTTTATACTATCCAAATAGACGTGGTACTACATTGTTAAAGCAGCATGGAAAAATATCATATTTTAAGCAGATAAATCTAAAATGTTTTATTGTATAAATCATCACTGTTATAATGAGTATGCTGTTATTTGTTTATTGTTATTTTTTTAGATATCTGCTTGATTGGATTTTCTTTGTTTGCAAACCTTGGTGAAGTTTAGTGGATCACAGAGTATATTTCAGAAATAAAGTAGAAATTTAACAGTGTGCTGTACAGGCATAACAGAAAACAATGTGTTTACAGTTACTGATAAAGAAATGAAGAACGTCATGGTACTAAGGATTAAGACAAAACATTTTTAATAAATCACTATCAAGTTACTGAGTGGTTCTATTTGTTTTGTTTTGTTAACTGATAGAGCACATGTCCTTTTTTTAGACTCGTGCTAGTAGTAGTGCCCAGTTAAAGGATTCTCTCAGAGACGCAAAGCAGTCAAACAGAAGTTAAGGAAATCAAACCCTGGACTACAGATGGAGTTCAATAACAGCTTATAGCATTAAGACTTTGTGATCAGTGTGTTAAATGGGAACCCACTGTCTTTAAGTTGCTTATTTCTGTTAACTGCTGGATGTATGCTGGCATTCTTTTCAAGTAATGTTTAATACATTTGTTCAGCTGGGCATATTTTCCTTTCTTTCTTCTAATGTTCCCCAAAGGAGCAATGCCGTTTTCTAGCTAGTGACTAAAATTATATTCAACAAGCCATTCCCTAGATCAAGTTGTTACACGAATTCTGTCTCACGTTGTACTTCATAATGAGGAAGCCTCACACAAAGCCTTTTCTCCTGTTAGTCTGTGTGCTTTCAGCACAGCTAAAACATTGCACGATACCAAGGTTAGGTACAAAGTGTGATATGTCACAGTTACGTGAGAGGCAAACTGAACCAACAAGTACTACAGAACACAAAGTTCTAGCAGAATTCTGAAAGCTGTTACACAAAAAAAATGGAAAAAGCTCGTAAGACTGAATTTGCTCTTGGCAGGTGTCCCAGCAATTACAAGTAACAGCAGCTTTTCTGTTCCTCACATAAAACGACAGCATGATTAAGAAGGACCACTTTCAATAAACTTAATAGTGCTGTTGTAAACATGGAAAAAAAAAATAAAAGCCAGACAGTTATGACAGGCAAATATAACTGTTCAAACTGGTCACTTCACTTTTAACATGCAATGCATTATGTGATGAACTGGTAAAGAAAACTATTTAATTTCATTCATACTTCCGTCTGTTGCTCTGGTTATTCTAAGAAAATATTTCCTCTTTTTGTTCTTTATCCATTGTTTAAAACTATAAAATACGTTCAAGTATAATTTACAAGGAGATGAAAGTATATGATTATAATTTGGAATGCCATTTCAAACAAACAAGCTTTTATTGTCCTCTTCTACAATGGACACATCAGTATTTCTGAATGTTTAATCAAAGGAAATAGATAACTTTAATATAAATCCTGACAGCTAATGTGAGCTGTGGCTAGAATACACAATTAGTAATTACACTGATGAACTGAATGCTATGAAAGTGTAAGAGCAATAAAGGATGTCTAAAGGGAACATAGGTGGGCTGCTGTGCAGGAAGTGACCAGGATGTAAAAACTATACTTGGTAGAAATATTCATAAAAAGATTTATTTCATGCATTTCCTATTTAAAAGAATTCTTTCTTATATCTAGTTATACTAAAATTACAAAAGCTGCAGTACCATTTTGTTTATTTAATCATGTTATACAAAACGTTACTGAAAATGCCTATCTTGAAGACTATTGATAGATTTTAGCAAGGGACAAGCCTTCTTGACCCCTATACATTGAAACCTTCACTGCCACATTTCGTTACTTAATAACTCCATGATTACATCGTAATGTGGCTGAGTGAAAACATAATTTCACAGTGTGCAGCAGTCTAATATTATTCCTACCATAGTGTTAAACACATGTATGCAAAAATGTTTCCCCACTTTCTCCATTAATCACTGGCCTCTTCAGCACCACCAACTATAAAAGACATCCTAATGGCCATTGCAATGTTGTTAGGACAACCAAATGACACAAATGCCTACTATCTTAATGTTTTTATTCCCAGCACCACAAACATTTATAACACAATGACATTCATACTTTACAGTTGTGTCTTTGCAGAGGTGTAGCAGAAAAGGCAGTCATATTAAAAGCACTTCTTAATTTAAATGTTTTAATAATGTCAAGGTAGTGTGAGGTCACTGTGCATGGGACTCTGAAAATCTTGCACAAATCCACACATCCCCAGTGATTTAAAGCCATTGATTTTCAGGAAGGATGATATTGTGAGTGCCTGTAAAACCATAAAGTTAATGGCATGACAATGTGTAACACCGCTACTCTGCACACTGTACCGAATATAGTAACGTACAAGGGCAAAGACCTGCTTTTATGTGCTATGTAACTTTCAGCTGCTTAGGCTTTCCTATAATGATTTACTGTATCCAACTGGAATTGCTGATTTGTCCAAGAAACAAGCACATCCTCAGCAGATTAGTAATGCACTTATGCAATTAGCAGGTTCCTTTTCTAATGAGATCCATAAATGGTACTTATTGGAAAGGCAAGTATGAGCACAGAACTGCAGACTTATGAGAGGGTATGGATGAAAATCAGAATCATGCACTGCAAACTAGCCATAGTGTTGAACTCTAGTAATAAAAATGAGAAATAGGGCACTATGCAAGATTTTTCTTGGTTTGTGTGAGATATATGTACATACAAAGTTCATGCAAAGAATGGCAAGCAATGCATATTTTCCTTAGGAATAGAATACAATAGAAGGCACTAGATAGGTGGATATATATACATTACTGTCAAGAGTATACAGTAAGGCACCTCTCCATATGTTTCAGTGGTCCAAGGGCTAGCACATTCTCATTCAACGCTGGGAGATCAGAAGTTTGTGGGGTCTATTCTCACTCCAGGTTACTGGATTCATTTTTGTCTGGCATTTAGAGCATATGATTACATAGATGAGCTGTTAACTAGCTACGTTCTTTGGTATGGTGTCTGATTCCCTCAGCCTTCATTTGCTTACTGTGTGACTTTGAGCAAGTCACTTAACCAGTCAATGATTTGGGGTGTCTCAATGGTTTCCTGGATTCCATGCCTTTTAACTACCTATGAATCTATATGCCTGTGATGTTTGTATACCTAGACAGCCTTACATTTTTTGAAGCAGCCTTATACTATATATCATGTAAGGAATCCTTTACTGCAGCATGTCAGAGTTCAATACCGGTCCTTTTTTGTCTATTATCCTACAGTATAAATGCAGGTGATATGTTGAGATTAGTAAAATATGTCAACAACTGCAAAGTGAGCAACCAGATTGCCTCCAATTATGTGGCAAAATTACATCAAGACATTTAAACCATGCCACTGAAGGCTGCATAGTCAAACAAAGGGATTAGTGAATAAATCTGGAACAATAAAAATAGGTAATGAAATAAAAGACTTAATAGTAGTCAAGGGTAATAAATTCAGCTTTGATCAGTACGTGGCAAATAACTCAGGAAAGTTTACTCTGTAGCTTGCCTTGTATTTCAGGTATCACCAGTAGATTGTAGTAATTCACTGTTTCCCTAGATAAATCCTTACAAATGTCATTTATAGATTATAATATCATATTATGTAACAGCTTTGAATTAAAATGTCTAAGTCAGCTCAGGAAAGATCAGAGATTATTAGCAAAGAAAACATTCAACTCCTCATTTGAGAAAGAATAAACAAGATCAAGAATCATTCACAAAACAGAAGCTACTATGCCCATTCAAAAAATGTGAAACACTTCTTAAAGACTTTAATGTCCTTAATAAAGAAACATACGGTAATCAAAAAAGTAAATTTTAGCACTGTTCATTGACTCTTATTACATAAAAAATGACAAAAAAATCAAAAGACAAATCAATAGTTTGCACTTACAGGAATATTCTGGAAAGATAATGGCATGATAATTATTACAAAAAATTCTCTTTACAAAATGTAATCATAGTATCACATGGGGGGATTAAATAGTTTTAGAGAGTGGGCAATCTGTGGATGGTATCCTGATTGGATAACGAACGTTTTTCAGGAGGGTGTTAATCTACAAGTAATGCATACTGAAAAAGAAGTCCCCCACTTCATCACATCATATCAAGCTGCCGTAGAGCTCAGACTGAAGAAACCTAACTGCTGTCATTATTTTACATTTACTAAGCAGTGCCTTTGCTGTTTAGCGAGTGTAAAATGCAAAAACATTAAAATAAAAAGCATGTGTGTGTGTGTATATGTTTATTGTGTATGAGTGTATGTGTGTATGAGAGTGAGAGATTGATCGAGCTATCATTTTAAACTTACTAAGCAGAGCTTTTGCTGTTTACCCAGTGTAAAAAAAATAAATAAAAGAGAGAAAAAGTGTGTGTGTGTGTGTGTGTGTGTGTGTGTGTGTGTGTGTGTGTGTGTGTGCGTTTATGTTCCTGTCTATGTGAGTGAATGCATGCATAAAAGCAGAAGAGACTGTGTATGTGTGTGTGTGCGTGTTTATGTTCCTGTCTATGTGAGTGAATGCATGCATAAAAACAGAAGAGAGTGTGTGTGTGTGTGTGTGTGTGCGTGTTTATGTTCCTGTCTATGTGAGTGAAGGCATGCATAAAAGCAGAAGAGACTGTGTATGTGTGTGTGTGCGTGTTTATGTTCCTGTCTATGTGAGTGAATGCATGCATAAAAACAGAAGAGAGTGTGTGTGTGTGCGTGTTTATGTTCCTGTCTATTTGAGTGAATGCATGCATGAACCAGAAGAGAGTGCAAGTGTGTGTGTGTGTGTGTGTGTGTGTGTGTGTGTGTGTGTGTGTGTGTGTGTGTTTATGTTCCTGTCTATGTGAGTGAAGGCATGCATAAAAGCAGAAGAGACTGTGTAAGTGTGTGTGTGCGTGTTTATGTTCCTGTCTATGTGAGTGAATGCATGCATAAAAACAGAAGAGAGTGTGTGTGTGTGCGTGTGTTTGTGTGTGTGTGTGTGTGTGTGTGTGTGTGTGTGTGTGTGTGTGTGTGTGTGTGTGTGTGTGTGTGTGTGTGTGTATCAGTGAGTGAGTGATCGATCCCTGGCAGCAGCAGCAGTTAAGAAGTTAATGTACCTCTTGACCATACTTGTCAGCTGTCCAGATTTTCACAGAATGTCCAGATTTTTGCTTCATAAGTTTAGTCTTTTCCTCATAACATTTGTGGTTTTCTAGCAAACCACCTAGGATTGAAATTACTGTCTAATAATACATACTTGAGTTTCAAACATTACATCCTTCAGAAAATGCATGCTAA
The DNA here is from genome assembly GCF_019279795.1 of Protopterus annectens. Classification (NCBI taxonomy): domain Eukaryota; kingdom Metazoa; phylum Chordata; order Ceratodontiformes; family Protopteridae; genus Protopterus; species Protopterus annectens. The sequence continues at coordinate 672,255,307 of NC_056748.1, read as the reverse complement.
AACAATCCCTCTTATTCTAGCGACATTCTAAATTTCAAATATAAAAACCAGCGGTATGGAAAAAGGCACAAAAACTCGGCTCTTTTTCAAAGGAATTAATCGTAAGCGCTTTTGTTCATTCTAATAGCATGAACTTCATCAGACATTCTAAATGTATGTGCCCCTATTTTTGGGCATTTGTCCCCCCATTATTTTAGGCTTTGTCCAGATTTCTTGCTCTAATAGGTTGAGAGGTATGTTCTCAACAGCTTAGCTCAGGATATCTGGATAAAGGAAACAGGAAATAAAGGAACATATTTTAAATATTATCCATCAGGAAGTCATCTGCCCCTGGTTTCTATCATATTGGTAACACACTACGGTAGCTTTGTCACCTCACAGTAAGACGTTGTCCTGTTCGATTCCAGCTAGAGTGTCTTTTGTGTAGAGACATGCATGAATGGGCGTACCTTCGTTGAAGGTTGTGCATCAGAGCCGGCAACTTGGCACATAAAAATCTACTGCCAATCATTAGCGGACCGGAGTTCCACTGTGGCGACCCCTAACCGGAAAAAGCCAAAAGACACAACAACCACCCCTTAGAGATGAGACAGTAGTCAGTGACTTAGGGACACACACAGACAGTAATCTGGCCTTTGACCATCATGCGTCAACAGTAGTAAGGAAATTCTTCTACATTGTGCAACTTATAAACAAAGGTATGGCATCTAGGTCCAAGGAAGTCATTGTTCCACTGTATTCGGCATTCATCAGACCTATCATTGAGAACAATATCCCCTTTGGTATGTGCCTATCCAGGCATATCAAACAATTGGAATGTCCAGAGGGGTTCCTCACTAAAAGAATACAGGGTGCAAGTAAAATGTCCTACACAGACCACCTCAAGGTCTTATCCCTGTATTCTGCCTCCTACAGGCTGTTGAGAGGAGATCAATGCCTGGCATACAGGGCATTGTCAGACCCCACTCAGATGGACATCCTGCATATCCACAAAACAGCTCCAGAATTACCCATTCTAAAGACTTAAACCTTGCCTGTGATTTAAATAGGACCTGATGGAAAGACAGGTGTGCATCCCAGAGACTACCCAGTCTCTGGAATAGGCTCTCCATCAATGTGAATAAGAGTTCCTTCATAACCCAATTCAAGTGTGACTTGGACAGCTGAATGGGGAACAGGAAATCCATCCCTGGCTTGGCACCTATGACTCTAATGGACACAGGCAACCTGTAAATGGTTCATCTCCCAAGCCCCTGCGTACACTTATTAAGGTACTAGAACTTGTCAGATATTTGGGATGCATGGCTAGGCTTAAAAAGGCCCTTGTAGTCCTTAGCCTAGCAAACACCTATGAACAAATATGTATTAGCATGCAGAGGTGTGAGTGTGTGTGTGTGTGTGTTTGTGTGTGTGTAACACAGAGCGAGTGAGTGAGACTGACCACTAGCAGCAGCAGCAGTAAAGAGTTTTGCATACCTCTGGTCCTGTCAGCTCAAGAAATCTGGATAAAAACTAAAATAAACGGGGCACAGAGACTCAAAAATGGGAACATTTTAATTATTGGTCTTATAAAATTACAAACTTGGTTAAATAAAAGGATTCCTGTTAGCATGAATTTTCTGAAGGAAATAAAAGTCAAACTCAAATGTATGTCATTATTTAATAACTTCATTCTCCAATGATTGGCAACAAACCAAACATTTTAGTAGTAAGGAACCAAAAATAAAATGTTTTGGATGTGAAATGCTTCCAACAGCACAATTAAAATATACTAAAGCAAGTTTGAAACATTAGGAGGAAGAACTATTTTACATGAAAAATATATAAAAAAAAAAAAAAAAAAAGAGTTAAAAAAAAAAATAAGTAAAAGACAAATTTTTACAGACAGCCCATTCTCTAAGTGCTATAATGCTCTCCATGGTGTGTGTTATTGTAAAAATAACACCCTTCTAGGGGGTGGAGATACAAGGCCTCAGAACACTACTGGTCGGGCATTATTTCCACAGTAAAACACAACCTGTTGGGCATTATTGCTTGCTTAACTTTGAACCTAGGCAATTACTATTGCATAATTTTCTTTTTTGCATAAAGAAACTAGACAAAGAGGTTTCAGAACACTAAAATATTTGTATCTGTTTGCTGTAAAGATCGCACTACTATTTTCTGTTTAAAAGGTGCTATTGTTATTTTTTCTCTGTATGATGGATCAATTGCTAATGTCAAAATAAAGGTTCTGAAAAAATATCAGTAATGTTAGTCATCCATGTCTTCCCATTCTAAACTTACTGAGATCTGTAAAGAGGAATCAAGAAATAACATTATTTTTACAACAATGTGAGCCTTGCAAAACATTAAATGAAGTACAGGTGTTTCTAAACCCATATATTACTGACAAGCTAAACATTTAAATGAAATCAATAAGAATATGAAATCCAACATGTATATTGTGTGTACAAAGCTGGGGGAGGAGTTGTACAAATCAATGAGTTTATTTTATTTCATTTTATTCATATTTGTTTACCAGGGTAGTACAGTGATTAATATTGAACAATATCAGGATCAGCCTGGGTGAAATGCAAAACATTTCACAAACAAAAAATACAGAATTATAAGCAATAACAGAAAAGTTCAGTCTACTTATACAGAAAAAATGTATATACACATTCTAGTAAAGAAACACAGTGTAATGTACCATATATATACATTAGTTTCTAAACTGGGTCAACCTTCAGTAAATCTGAGAGAGAACAGACCCAGAAAGGTGATAGATTATGTAAAATGTCCGGAACTGAAACAGGAATACGTGAGGCTTGGATAAAGAATTGCTTTTTGAGCTGTATTCTGCCTTAAGATTAAGTGTTGATTTCCCTTCATTCAATCGGGAAAGCCTGCCAAAGGGTAGGTGCCCGAGAAGAGAAAGCATTGTTGTGGAGTTTGGTTCTAGGGTAATGAGAGTTGGTGTGGCTTGCAGTATTGTCTCAAGTAGCATTAGTTGCAAGGACAGCAAATGTGTACAGTCGGATTACTTTTTAAAGTTGGATTTATATTTTACCTGTAGTCTCACAGAGAGGCGAGTTTGTAATTAATTGGCAAATGCTATAAGAGTTTGTCTAGTATGTGGCAATGTTTTTCTTGCAGGCAGAAGAGAAAATGGGAAGTCCAAACACAAGCTGACATAGGATAACTCCTTTTCCACTTGCAGCTCTGGCTAGCTGAGATAAAAAAGGGGAGAGATATTTGGCCCAGAAGAGATGGGTGCTTGTTTTGGCTCTCATTTTGGATACATGGAAATGAAAGATTAGTGACTGAACAAGCTATAATATTAGATATTTGAAGGTGGAGGTTGTTTCCATGAAATGGTTGCACAAATCAATGACCGTTAAAGAGTCAGGTACTTGGTGAATTTTCTGTGGAGTTCCAAAAAGAACAATTTTGGTATTTCAGGGTTTATGAGCCATTTCACCTGCACATGTAAGTCAGACTAGAGTTGACATTGAACTTTGGTGTGAAAATGATCTGATCTGTAAATCACCATATCATCAGCAGTGCAGATTAGTAGAAGACAGGGGAGGTCACAGAAAAGTTTGTTAATGATTATGACGAAGAGGAATAGGGGAAGAATGAATGCTTGTGATCATGGGTGTAGCCAGGCATACTCTCTGTACGCTACTGAGTACATTTTCCTGAACATCACTTAGAAACATTATTTTTTTTCAGACCATATTAAATCTACAACAGTTTAAATTATTGCCTTCAGCAATAGTTACATAGTTTGATCATATGAAGCTTGCTAAGCAAAAAAAAAAAAAGTAGATGTAATAGTTTTAGAGGAATAAAGAAAAAAAATATGCATATTGTGATGCCTCACCACTGGCCCAGTAATCAAGGAGCTTCAATCCTCACCACTGCTAACAGTGAGGGAAATAGTGCAATTTCCCTTAAGAGTGCACAGAGACCACAGTCAGCCTGGGGCTGGTTTCTCCCTCTTTTTCCACGTCCCCAGTAAGACTCCCCACTGACACAGCTATAGAGTTGAGATCTCAACTGAGTGGCCAAGCCAAGACCTCCACCACCCTCTATGTCTGACCAGTGCTTCGTGTCTCTATCCAAGTAGCTGACACATACACTCTTTGAAATTTGATTTATATATTAACACACACACCTGGGAAAGGTTGGCACAAGTTTACAAGCTATGAACCCTTTTGCCCAAACAATAAGGTAGTTATTACTGCCACCTGCCAACTCTTTATCAGCTACTTTAAGGCCCTTAACAAAGATTGTCCAATCTTTCTGTATAATGTTGCTATTAATCCAAATGGTAGTTTGACCAAGAGCAAGGTTATTAGGAGTGGTCCACACAGTGTCACCAAATAAATATGCAAATACTCTCAGAGCACAAATATATCTCACAAATATTAGCCACAATGAAAGGTTTAAATATATTTAATAATAAATAATAAAATAATAAAATCCTCAGTAAATAATCACAGTTAAATCTGAGTTCAAAATCACAGGAAATATATACAACACTGCAGGACTGTCTCAAATAAAGAAAGAACACATCTAAGCTATACTTCACTATATTCCTGCCTGTATCTAAGATAAGTTATTGTACCCTAGTTAACTTACTTACAGAGCCAGGCAAGACAGGTATGGTGAGTGGGTTTTCCAGCTGATGCTGTCAGATCAAAGACAAAATACAAAATGCTCAGTCTCTCTCTCAGAGAATTCTTAAATTAATATTTCAAATATTAGTGCTGGGGTAGCTTGCAGCATGACATCACTTCTTGTCATCTGACAACCCCAGGTGAAAACCCCCACTGCAGCATTTAGCATCCACCTGTGAAAACATATAGACCGCAGATCTTTTGGCAAATGGTGGAACTTGTAAAATAATTTACATTCCTCCACATTTAAAGACAATACAAAAAACTTGTAGTTCTAGGCATCTCCTGATGCACTGAAACTGAAAGATAACATCTCTTTTGTTTGTGACACAGCCATAAAGTAACTCAACCTCAACCATTCTTCTGACGTTTTGCAAGTTAATCTCCTGTGTTTCAGCCTCCCCTGTTAAAATACATACATCTAAACAGTTACAATAGTGCACAAATGACACACAACCACTTGCAAAATTCCAAATAGCTGAGTTGGCAATATCTCCTTCTGTCGCACTTCTATATAAATCATATTAATATTTACAAATGACTTTTACATGTTTACAAAATTCCAGCTAGCACACACACATTTTTTTAAGTGCTCAAGGGAGACAACATTTTGAAACATGTTCAATCTTTAAATATCAAGTGGGTTTGGAGGCACAACAAATGAGTTTGTGAGTACAAAATGGAATTGGCTGCACCCCTGCTTATTTACATTTTGTAATAAGTGCATATTCTATTGGGGAGGATCCTGTTTTAACTCTGAAGTGTCTGTCAGTATGGATATTTTTAAACCAGGGAGTGGCATCTGAAATAATGCAAATTTCAGTTAGTTTGTTTTGGAGAAGACATTAGTCAATGAGGTTAAATGTTTTTCACAGGTTTATAAATCGGGCACCTTCAAGGAGACCTTTATCAGTCCTTTGCAGGATATCATCAGTTAATGGCCACAGTTCTGTCATAGTACTTTGCCTAGGCCAGAATTCAAGTTGATTGGTGGAAAGTAGATGGTACTGTTAGATATAGATATATAGGTGGGTGTTCACTATTTTTTTTAACATTTGCCCAGAACTAGGAGAATGGATTTGGGATGGGAGTGAGAGGTATATTTTGGTTTTTTTCTTTGTGAGAGGTTTAATTAGTGCAGTTTTCCAAATGTGTGGAATGATGCTTTGGCTGACACATAGATTATATATGCGAGTGACAGAAATACATGGTTAAACTCTGCAGTGTTATATTAACCAGGGATTTCTGTTGTCAGATCCAGGAGGGGTGTTAGTGAGAATATTTTTAAAAAGACTACAGACGTCTTGGGGGCTTATGGATTTGAAGTAGAAGAGGGGGATGAATGGTGGTTGGTGCTAAATGCACAATCTGTGAGAGGTGTGGAGTTTATTGATGGGAGATTGCAATATTCTTTAAGGAAGTCTTCTGAAGGTTTTGTTGTGCCACCTTGATTATAGAAAAGTTTTCCTCAAAAAACAGTACATTTATTTTTAATAGGACGGTGCAGTGATGCAGCAGTTAATGTTGTCGCCTCACAGCAAGAGGATCTCCGGTTTGATTCTCTGCTGGGAAGCCTTCTGTGCGGAGTCTGCATGTCCTCCCTGTGTTCGCATAGGTATCTCCAGGTACTCCGGTTTTCTCCCACATTGCAAAGATATGCATCTGGAGTGTTTCTTCCCAGGCATCTCCTGAAAATAGGCTCTGTTCCTAGTCGGACTTTCCCAGTCATCAAATGTTAAATAAATAAATAAATAGCATGCAGTTTGGAAACAAGATACATTCTTGCCTTCCTCCTTCTAAGCCACTACAACAGTCCTCATAATGCAAGGAAAGGTACTGTCCAAGTGCAGTTTCTGTACTACAATTACTTAGATATTTATCAAGTTCACTAGGCTGGTTCACACACCTGCTGGCTATCATTTGGGCCAAAGTAGTCCAGGGTAAATACAACATGGTCAATTTAACACAGTGAGTCATACACCATGTTTCTGAGACATAAGAGAAACAGGAAAACCTGTACAAATTCTCACACAGACATGAATGGAACAGAAGGACTTGATTCCAGTTTCATAATCCACCTCAAGAAAAAAAAAAATGAAACACAGACTTGTTAAACTGGGAAAATATAAATATAGTAATTTTATCACCACAAGGAAAATACCATATAATAAAAAAACTTTGTTATAAATCTTAATAAAACTAGCTTAAGCTAAGTTAACAGTAGCAATCATTACTCTAAACAATGGAAAATGATTTGACTGTCTGAACTAGGCACACTTATAGAAGATAATTTAGAAACATAGATTACTGTAGTGTTTGGAGTCATATACATTTTATTTTTATGTTACATTTAATATATGATTTTCAAAAGACTTTCCAGTTGAAAAGAAGTAAAAAGTGGTTGATTTCATTCTCTGTAATGTTCTGTTTTTTACCCACATAGCCCTAACCATATTAGCTCAGGAATCTAACCACAACAACACACTTTAAAAGGCTATCTGGAATGATCCCATAAGATAGTACTAATTGCAGATAATGTCACTTTATTACAACCAATATGAAAAACTCTACTAAGAAAGTATTGATGTTTGATATCTTGTCCAAAGTCACATGTCTTTACACACACACGCGCACACACACACACACACACACACACACACACACACACACACACAATCATAAAACATATTTATTTCCAAACCACATAATCTGAATGTTTATTTATATATTATCATTTTAGATCCTTACAGGCCAAGCATCTTACCTACTAGATATGATACAGCACTTTGCACTTATAACAACCAATTTATTAATTTAGCTTGTATAAAATACATCAGATAAGTAATTAATATAAAATATTTTTTAATGCAAAACATACATTCATGCACAGGTTTAGGAAAACATTGTCATAAACTCAATAGTTAAGGAACCTTCCAAAGGAAACCATACTCTCCACACATTTAACACAGGAAAGATGGACTGCTGAAAACTGGAGTAAACAAATATCCTCAGAAGGAGCATCAGGAAATAAAATGTTTTCAGCATTTTAAATGGAGGGATGACTACACACAAGAATAATGAATACTGATGTTGTTGTGACTGGTAGCCAACAGATATCATGCAACACAGCTATAATGTAGAGAGTATGATATGCTCCTGCCAAAGTCTGTTTAACGAATTCTGTATCCACTGCAGCTGGGCCAGAATACCATCTGAAAGCCTGAGGTAAAAACTGTTATAAAGGTTTAAGCGATATGACTCTATCGCTAAGTCTAGAGCTACAGTTAAATTCCCAACATGGACAATATTCCTAACATGCAACAATGATGGCATGACAACATCTGACTCCTGGAAGTCTGCATGTCATCAATAATGACTCCAAATTATAGACATATAAATAACACACATTACAGAATACTTCCTCCAATATTTAAAAATGGCAGAAATGTGAGGAAGACACAACTGATAGGTGACAACATGTATTAATATTTTTTATGGTTTAGCTAGGTTGAGCTTCAAAAGTCTTGTTTCTGTCACAGAAGAAAGGACACCTAACAGCCTTGGGGCACGGTAAAGTTTGGCAGAGAATCTTGATTAAGGAATAGGTACAGCTGAATATCATCAGAATAAGACAAATAATGGATACTCCCCTGCACCTAGCAAGTGGTAGCTTCCATACTATGAACAAAGCTGGCATAATGACTGAACAACAAGGTGCTATGAGTGTACTTCAGCTGGGCACTCTCATCATAGTTAAGTACAGTGACTATCGTCGGAAGGCAGCCTAAGATGTAAGAGACGGTTTACTATCAAAAACATGAAAATCACTTACACGAATGGTGATTTCTGCAACAAATAACATTGACTCATACATATTAATTAGGTTGTATGGTCGACGCAACAAATTCAACAATTTCTATTGATTATACTTTGTAAATCCCCCATTTACCTCCATGCTGTGTGTCCCTGTCCTATGTACATGCTTCTAAATGGACGTACACATGAATGTCGACATTCCGACTGTTGCTCCTACCATGTTCGAGGAGGAGGCTGCTGTGCATGTTGGTGTCGACCTTTTGACTGAAAACCGTAAGAGACAAATGACCAGAGAATGCAAACATAATCCTCAATACTGTCTCAGTGCTCAGTAAAAGGTATAAACTTCCATGGAGTTAAAGGTCACCAAAAGATCATGAAGAACCAAGCTAGAATAGAAACACTGAATCTGTACAGTAAGAAGGTCACTCACTACCAAAATACATAATGGCTGATTCAATGTTATTGTTGTATCTAAAAACTGCCAAAAAACCAAGACAAACTGTAGAACAACAAATAACAAAGTAGGCAGCCAACAATACCAAAGATCCAGGTAAAAGGAAAACTCTTCTTTATTCAATTAAGTGCTTTCGTCAGACTCCTCTGACTTCATCAGAATACAAATGCAAAGTGCAAAGCACTGCTTAAATAACCCATCCCACCCTACAAATTGATAATTTCCCCCAGGAAATTGAAAATGAATGAGATGACAAAGTACAACACATTTGAGAAGAACCACAACACACAATCTCACTGGTAGTTAGTCATCACTCATACAAAATACAAAGACTTCAATTTTAATAGAGCCCTGATACTAACCCTAGCATTGAGCCCAGGTTTTGTACTGGCATTAAGTTTGATTTGCCATTTTAATTCAAGAAGTTCCAAAAACTCTTCCAACGGACCACCCCTGGAGCCCAGGTAAGCATGATCAATGGCACAAAACAAACTTATGCAAAGGGAACATCTCAATGTGCTTGTACAATGCATTTTTGTTGTTTTTCAGTCTAATTTCATAGCCATGGTCATAAACTCGTTGCTTGAGGGCCATCTTGGTTTTATCCACATAAAATCCATCACATGAGTCACACAGAGCAACATAGACTACCCCTTTTGAAAAACAGAAATACCTTTTCTTTGGGTAAATGAACCCGTAGTTCTTAATAAAAATCTCCCCTCTGTCCACAATGGATGGGCAGTGAGCACACCTGCCATGTGTAAAACAAACCCCATTTTTTGAAAACCTAATGTTCTTTTCCAAAAGGCTCTTAAAGCAGGTGTCTTTTTTATAAACCACAACTGGTTTATCACCAAGAACCCCAACACTCTCTTCATCCATGACAAAAATTTTCCAAAATGTCTCAATTATTTTCCTGATATCATAAAAATCAAGTGTGTAAGGTATGATCAAGACCCTAGAGTACCTATCATAGTCAGAACGAGAGGCCCCAACAGACTCAATATTGCCACATAGCAATTTAACTATATACCCAGAGTGCCTTTTGTGTTTAACTTCATTCTTAATAATATTAACAAAATGGGGGGGGGGGTACCCTCTTTTAACTAACATGCCCTTTAATGTCTCACATTCTTTTTGAAAATTGGGGAGGGGTACCCTCTTTTAACTAACATGCCCTTTAATGTCTCACATTCTTTTTGAAAATCATCCTCCTCTGAGACCATCTTGGCAACCCTGACATACTGGCCTTTAACCATGGCCTTTTTCTGATGTTCAGGGTGCCAGATTTTAAAGTACAGTAGTGCGTTAGAATATGTAGGTTTCCTATATTACAGAGAAATAAACACCTTTTTGGTATAGTCTTTTTTAATGGTAATGTTTAAAAAATTCAGACTATTTTTATCTGTAGTCAGAGTGAATTTAAGGAAATCAGTGATCGCATTGATGTACACAACAAACTCTTCCAAGTTTCTGCCACTACCCTTCCACAAAATTACTACATCATCTAGGTAGCGCCCATACAAGACCCAGTACTTTTTATAGTTTGAATTCCTAAGGAATTCATCCTCCCAGTAGGCAAATACTATGTTTGCAAATGCTGGGGCACAGCAAGCATCCATAGCAACCCCCTGTCTTTGTTTGAAAATATGACCATCAAAACTAAGGTAGTTATTGTCCAAAATCAGTTGCATACATGTCCTCAGGGTCAGTATTGTCCCATGATCTCAATCAGTATTGAAACATAAATATTCATAAAAACATTCAAGGCCTTATTTGTGAGGTATCACAGAAAAAAGGTCCTTGATGTCTAAAGTGTCCATAATAAGCCCATCACCGTACATGTCTAGTTTTATTTTTGCCAGGACATCCCAAGAGCCTCTGATAATACACTCCCTACCATCCAAAACATTCTTAACTTTCCCATCAATATATTTGGCTATGCCAAAGGATTTGGAGGCTGTAGCATCAACAATAGGTTATAGGGGTGGATTACAGACATGTTTATGTATTTTTGGGATCCTGAAAATAGCAGGGATCCTAGGGGACCTCTGCTCTAAGAGACAATGAATCTCTAAGCTGATTTGTCCATTTAGTAACAATTCATCCAAGGTAAGGTCAATATTCCTGTAGGATATATTAATTTCATTGACAGAGGTCTTAACATATGTATCACTATATAGCAAATCAAATATTTTACTATCATAGTCAGAAGTGTTCATAATAACAAGACCCCCGCCCTTGTCAGGTTTAATTAACCTAATCTCTGGATTACGTATAACATCTTGGAGAAGTAACCACTCCTGGTGGTTTAAGATATTAGCAACAATTCGTTTCTGGTGTATAAGAAGTTCCCTAATTTCATTTTCACACAAAGCTTCAAAAATTGAAATAAGACGATGCACCGGTGGAATAAATGTACTAGGCCTGTGAGATAAATGCAAAACCACTGTTTGGTTGTTGTTCTTAAAGTACAAAGCCAAATTAAGTTTCCTACAAAAGAGTTTTAAATTTAAGATAGTGTCAACCAAGTTGGCGTTCCTAGCTGGGACAAAATGCAAACCTTTTGAAAATGAATCAGCCCAGTTAAAATCAACATGAACTTGGCTGTAGTTGTACACTGTAAAGTAGCCATCCAAGTTTTTGACCACTGAAACAACATTGGCCATATCAGTCATCTGTTCTGAACTCACCTTATCCCCCTCCACTGGTTCTGGTAGTTGTTCTACCCTTACCTGAAATTGCCAGGCCTCATCTCCCTCTGGTTCCGAATTCCCTTGAATCTCCTCACTGGTCGAGGTTCTAAAGGGACATCCCTATTCAAATAATCACCTACCTCCAAAATATCATCATGAGCTTCATCAAATTCCACAGGGGTTCTATCAAAATAACAGGCTTGTTGCCCTTCTGGGGGGGTCGGGGTATGCTCTGCCAGCATCGTTGTCCCGTTTATCTCAGCTTTCGCTGTTTACTATCTCTTAAATCAGTCAACCCCTGGGCAACAATCTTGAAAACATTAAAAAAACTCATTTTTAACATTCTTATATAACAAGTCATTCTTAATACTGACTTCAACTTTATCAATATCTCTTAAAAGCATAAACATTTTCCTATTATTGTCACTAATAAGTATTTTTAACAATTCACAACCTTGCCTGTTGAAAAAAGAAGTAAGGTCCGTGTGTAACTGCAAATTTTTAATAAGTCCCATCGGATATTTCTAAAGTCTAAGCCCTTTAAGCACTTGCTCTCAGTTACCACACTCCTGCAAATAGGAGTTTTCCAGTTTATGCTTTTTATATTTAAAAATAAAGTCCTGAAATGACCTGAGTTGTCAGTCCAAAGACCCAACCCTATGTCAGGTCTGTCAGTACTGTCACAAAACTGTACTTCATTCTTGAGCCATTGCTCCATAGAAAGAAACACAGCACCCGCACTGGCATTTCCGGGTCTGCCTTGTTGTGTAGCTCTCGTGCTACCAGATGTGGAACTCTAACTATGGCTCCTCCCCTGTGTTTCTTTACCATGGGATGCTCCCTCTGTGCTGGGGTAATGAGCGATGGTTCATAGAGTTGAGAACACCCTGTGTCACCCCCAGATTGGGAGCAAATACTGTTACCAGCCGTAATAATTTGTAAAGGCATCAACATCTCAAATTTAGCTTGTAAGTCTTAAACTGAAGCTGATAAAGGGGCTATTGCCTGTATTAAAGTCTCCATGTCCAAATCAGCTGTGGAATTGGTAGGCTCTCCTCCTTCCATGGATAACCAAAAAACACCAAAAGACCAAGACAAACTGTAGAAAAACAGATAACTAAGTAGGCAACCAACAATACCACAGATCCATGTAAAAGGAAAACTCTTCTTTATTCAATTAAGCACTTTCGTCAGACTCCTCTGACTTCATCAGAATACAAATGCAAAGTGCAAAGCACTGCTTAAATAACCCATCCCACCCTACAAATTGATAATTTCCCCCAGGAAATTAAAAATGAATGAGATGACAAAGTACAACACATTTGACAAGAACCACAACACACAATCTCACTGGTAGTTAGACATCGCTCATACAAAATACAAAGACTTCGATTTTAATAGAGCCCTGATACTAACCCGATCATTGAGCCCAGGTTTTGTACTGGCATTAAGTTTGATTTGCCATTTTAATTCAAAAAGTTCCAAAAACTCTTCCAATGGACCACCCCTGGAGCCCAGGTCAGCATGATCAATGGCACAAAACTAAAACTTATGCAAAGGGAACATCTCAATGTGCTTGTACAACGCATTTTTGTTGTTTTTGCAGTCTAATTTCATAGCCATGTTCATAAACTCGTTGCTTGAGGGCCCTCTTAGTTTTACCCACATAAAATCCATCACATGAGTCACACAGAGCAACATACACTACCCTTTTTGAAAAACAGTAATACCTTTTTGTTGGGTAAATGAACCCGTAGTTCTTAATAAAAATCCCCCCTCTGTCCACAATGGATGGGCAGTGAGCACACCTGCCACATTTAAAACAAACACCATTTTTTGAAAACCTCATGTTCCTTTCCAAAAGGCCCTTAAAGCAGGTGTCTTTTTTATAAACCACAACTGGTTTATCACCAAGAACCCCAACGCTCTCTTCATCCATGACAAAAATTTTCCAAAATGTCCCAATTATTTTCCTGATATCATAAAAATCAAGTGTGTAAGGTATGGTCGAGACCCTAGAGTACCTATCATGGTCAGAACGAGAGGCCCCAACAGACTCAATAGTGCCACATAGCAATTTAACTATATACCCAGGGTGCCTTTTGTGTTTAACTTCATTCTCAATAACATTAACAAAACAGGGGGGATACCCTCTTTAAGCTAACATGTCCTTTGATGTCTCACATTCTTTTTGAAAATCATCCTCCTCTTAGACCATTCATTTACCTGTCAGAACAAATAAAATATGCAGTACAAGCTATCATAAAATATCACTTGTCTGGAAAAAAAAACATTTTCTTTGATTTTAATTTTTATAAGAATGCACTAATGATATGCTTCCAATATATATGGGGTTTGTTATTCTGAAGAAATGCAAAATATGTTTGCTGGGAATTGAATGTGAAAAAACATTGAATCCAAATGGCTATGTACAGATAGTGCTTTGGCAATGCAGTGCCATATACCTGTAACTATAAGAAATATTATGTCAAATTTCTCAGAAATGACCTTCAATGACAGAATGCACTTTTCTATTGATTTTACATATAAAGATCGGTCACCACAGCTCCACAAATGGATAGCATGTATAATACAAAATGTCAGATTATGGCAGTAAAACCATATGAACCAAGTGACTGGTTGCCTATTAAAGCCATGCTTCAGTCCCTCTTTAAAAGCACATTATGGAACTTCCAGACATTAACAGAAGATATTTCATAAATTGCAAAGAAAAAATATTTGTAAATAGCTGTTAAAATCGTACTTTTTAAACATGCATTGGTTGTAGTTATCAACAGATAACAGAGTAGTTATGCTATTACATCTACAATGGGGGTACAAATGGCTTATTTTGAAACAAATTCATAAGAGGACAGCACATATTATTTTGAAGCAATCACAATAGTAGGCTTTCTTCCTTCTCCCTTGATATTTACCTACTCAAGTATTTAAAGTCAAAAAGATATTATAAAACTCACAATCAATTCACCATTAACCTACATACATATGTTTCCTCCCTTTAGAGAATTATTTCTACCTTTCATAGTAGAAGCTATTTAGATAAATATGGTGGAAGTTAAATCAGATGTCACACATTAATACCTCTTCTAGTCAGATCATATTAGGATTCTTCAGAAGCCAAATTACAACACAACACTGCCTTTCTCATACCATGATGTTCTAATTCAATTATTCTAATGTTCAATACATTAAGTAAATCAGAAAATTTCCAACTAATAAATTCAAAACACACATTTACAGGACTGAAAGGAAAATTCCTATTAAGAAGAATATCTGAGCTGCTACCAGTTCCTGAAGAATGCTCATGCAATTGGATTACAATGTGTGAGGCTAAATAGCAATTATCCCCACCTGTGTGATAACATTTTATTTTCTCTAACTCCGAGCTGTTTGGCTGCTGTGCGACCTGCGCCTGGTACTGGATTTTAACCCAAATAGTATTACTAAGTGGACCCCACAAAACTACACCTCCACCTCAGCCCTCCAGGAAGACCTGAACATCTGGCTATTGAAAAACTACTCTCAAAACCTGGTTTAGCCTTCCAACAAACTGTGGAATAGTATTACTAAGTGGACCGCACAAAACTACACCTCCACCTCAGCCCTCCGACCTGAACCTCTGGCTATTGAAAAACTACTCTCAAAACCTGGTTTAGCCTTCCAACAAACTGTGGAAGTATGTCTTTGATAAAGGTTTAAATACAAACTTTAACCAGTGTACCCTACTCCAGCTACCTGCCCAGGACTGCCAGCAGCCAATATCACCAGTCCCTATCACCTTTCCAACCTAGACCCTCTTCCATCAGTCTCCTCTCACCATTTTATATACCTTCTCTCTCTTTTAGCTGTACTCCTACTGCTTGATTTCTACCACATTTACTCCACTCCCACCTGAATAACTCTGGTAAATCTCCCTCTGGCCACTAGGTGGCATACTTACTACTATCTGGTTTTCTCCCTCTTGTCTTCTTTCCTAACTCCCCCAAATCGTTCTTTTCCTTTTATGTCTACCCTCTATACTTTCTTTTCCATCCTGGTCCTGCCCATCACCCCACTGTTTAACTCCTTTAACCCATATTTTTACATCACCATAGCTTTACCTTAATTATTCTTTTCTACACTTATACTTAGGCTACTTTTTATAAGGTTACACTACATATACACACAGACCTAGTTCAAACCTACCTGCTGCTTCCACACTTCACTGATTGTTTCTTGTCTGTACCACACAAAATTAATTTCTTGTGTCTCTGTTTCCTTTAGATGCTATACCCCACCTTTTTTTCCCCTTTCCCTCCTCCACACACTTATCTTACCTCTGCTCACAACACTACGCCCCTCCCACTTTTGTAGTCAACCCCCTCTCTGTTTTCAGGTACTCTCCTTTACCCATATTTCCCACCTTAGACCTGTACCTGTGCTCCTCCTTCATAACCCTCCCCCAAACTCCCCACCCAACCCTATAAATATATCCCTATCTCCCTGGGCGCCATCTTTTCTCTAACTCCGAGCTGTTTGGCTGTTGTGCGACCTGTGCCTGGTACTGGATTTTAGCCCAAAGTAAGTTGTTATACAGCATAATGTATTAGTGGTTCATTACTGTCTATATGTTTTTCTAGACTTAGTTAATGATGATTATTATCGCTGTGTAATTATTACTGTGCTTTTGAACCTGCCTATATACTCGTGTTTGTGAGTTTGAATCTAGACATATTACTGTTTGTACTTGTCTGTCAGCGTTGCTATATTATTACTGGTCCTCTTGCAATGATTTATTAAGTGTTCCTAACTTGTCGCTAGACCACTTGCAACTACTTACTGATACTGAAAGTAGTGTTGTAACATGTTTGATAGAGTCGCTAACTGAGTATAGTATAACTTGTAGCCGTTTATAGTGGAAAAGTTGATTATTGTAATACACATGACAGCGTCGCCAACTTTTTACTGAGCCTCTTGTAACTGCTCATTGCTTTACCTGGTACGCATAACGCGATCCCTTAGTCGGTGCCTTTTTAGCTGCCGACGATATTTTGGTAAACTGTGTTACTGTTTACCTGGTATGCATAGCGCTATCCCTTAGTTGGCGCCTTTTTAGCGGCTGATGATCTTTAGATAGACTGTATTACTGAATATACATTGCAAAGCATTCTAAATCTTTTCTGCCCATATATGAAGTGTTGCAGCATGTTTTTTAGCGTCGCTAACCCTGTATTGAACAACTTGTAGCTGTTTATTGTGGAAAAGTTGATTATTGTAATACATATGATAGCGTCACTAACTTGTTACTGAGTCTCTTGTAACTGCTCATTGCTTTACCTGGTATGCACAGCGCTATCCATTAGTTGGCGCCTTTTTAGCTGCTGACGATATTTAGGTAAACTGTGTTTCTGAATACCTGGTATGCATAGCGCTATCCCTTAGTCGGCGCCTTTTTAGCTGCTGACGATATTTAGGTAGACTGTATTACTGAATATACATTGCAAAGCATTCTAAATCTTTTCTGTCCATATATGTTTAATAGCCTGGTTTAACTGTGTGAATATATGTTTAATAGCATGGTTTAACTGTGTGAATATTCTTTTATAGGCGTTTAAGCTCAGCCCCCTTCCTGCTTTACTTGAGTCAAAGCTCACATTTGTAACATTTGACTATAACCACGCTGGCTCATACTTATGTTGTAATAATCTCATTGTGAATGCTTATTCATACTACTGCTATAACACCCTTAATACTAGGTATATTACTGTTTAGTATTGTTTTATTTGATTAAGTTGATACTGTTTCTGCTAGCAAATATTATACTACATTTTGTCTTACTATCTTCCTCTTTCTTCTCTTGCTATTACAGTAGTATTACTAAGTGGACCCCACAAAACTACACCTCCACCTCAGCCCTCCAGGAAGACCTGAACCTCTGGCTATTGAAAAACTACTCTCAAAACCTGGTTTAGCCTTCCAACAAACTGTGGAAGTATGTCTTTGATAAAGGTTTAAATACAAACTTTAACCAGTGTACCCTACTCCAGCTACCTGCCCAGGACTGCCAGCAGCCAATATCACCAGTCCCTATCACCTTTCCAACCTAGACCCTCTTCCATCAGTCTCCTCTCACCATTTTATATACCTTCTCTCTCTTTTAGCTGTACTCCTACTGCTTGATTTCTACCACATTTACCCCATTCCCACCTGAATAACTCTGGTAAATCTCCCTCTGGCCACTAGGTGGCATACTTACTACTATCTGGTTTTCTCCCTCTTGTCTTCTTTCCTAACTCCCCAAATCGTTCTTTTCCTTTTATGTCTACCCTCTATACTTTCTTTTCCATCCTGACCTGCCCATCACCCCACTGTTTAACTCCTTTAACCCATATTTTTACATCACCATAGCTTTACCTTAATTATTCTTTTCTACACTTATACTTAGGCTACTTTTTATAAGGTTACACTACATATACACACAGACCTAGTTCAAACCTACCTGCTGCTTCCACACTTCACTGATTGTTTCTTGTCTGTACCACACAAAATTAATTTCTTGTGTCTCTGTTTCCTTTAGATGCTATACCCCACCTTTTTTTCCCCTTTCCCTCCTCCACACACTTATCTTACCTCTGCTCACAACACTACACCCCTCCCACTTTTGTAGTCAACCCCTCTCTGTTTTCAGGTACTCTCCTTTACCCATATTTCCCGCCTTAGACCTGTACCTGTGCTCCTCCTTCATAACCATCCCCCAAACTCCCCACCCAACCCTATAAATATATCCCTATCTCCCTGGGCACCATCTTTTCTCTAACTCCGAGCTGTTTGGTTGTTGTGCGACCTGCGCCTGGTACTGGATTTTAACCCAAAGTAAGTTGTTATACAGCATAATGTATTAGTGGTTCATTACTGTCTATATGTTTTTCTAGACTTAGTTAATGATGATTATTATCGCTGTGTAATTATTACTGTGCTTTTGAACCTGCCTATATACTCGTGTTTATGAGTTTGAATCTAGACATATTACTGTTTGTACTTGTCTGTCAGCGTTGCTATATTATTACTGGTCCTCTTGCAATGACTTATTAAGTGTTCCTAACTTGTCGCTAGACCACTTGCAACTACTTACTGATACTGAAAGTAGTGTTGTAACATGTTTGATAGAGTCGCTAACTGAGTATAGTATAACTTGTAGCCGTTTATAGTGGAAAAGTTGATTATTGTAATACACATGACAGCGTCGCCAACTTGTTACTGAGCCTCTTGTAACTGCTCATTGCTTTACCTGGTACGCATAACGCGATCCCTTAGTCGGCGCCTTTTTAGCTGCCGACGATATTTTGGTAAACTGTGTTACTGTTTACCTGGTATGCATAGCGCTATCCCTTAGTTGGCGCCTTTTTAGCGGCTGATGATCTTTAGGTAGACTGTATTACTGAATATACATTGCAAAGCATTCTAAATATTTTCTGCCCATATATGAAGTGTTGTAGCATGTTTTTAGCGTCGCTAACCCTGTATTGAACAACTTGTAGCTGTTTATTGTGGAAAAGTTGATTATTGTAATACATATGATAGCGTCGCTAACTTGTTACTGAGTCTCTTGTAACTGCTCATTGCTTTACCTGGTATGCACAGCGCTATCCCTTAGTTGGCGCCTTTTTAGCTGCTGACGATATTTAGGTAAACTGTGTTTCTGAATACCTGGTATGCATAGCGCTATCCCTTAGTCGGCACCTTTTTAGCTGCTGACGATATTTAGGTAGACTGTATTACTGAATATACATTGCAAAGCATTCTAAATCTTTTCTGTCCATATATGTTTAATAGCCTGGTTTAACTGTGTGAATATATGTTTAATAGCATGGTTTAACTGTGTGAATATTCTTTTATAGGCGTTTAAGCTCAGCCCCCTTCCTGCTTTACTTGAGTCAAAGCTCACATTTGTAACATTTGACTATAACCACGTTGGCTCATACTTATGTTGTAATAATCTCATTGTGAATGCTTATTCATACTACTGCTATAACACTCTTAGTACTAGGTATATTACTGTTTAGTATTGTTTTATTTGATTAAGTTGATACTGTTTCTGCTAGCAAATATTATACTACATTTTGTCTTACTATCTTCCTCTTTCTTCTCTTGCTATTACAGAAGTATTACTAAGTGGACCCCACAAAACTACACCTCCACCTCAGCCCTCCAGGAAGACCTGAACCTCTGGCTATTGAAAAACTACTCTCAAAACCTGGTTTAGCCTTCCAACAAACTGTGGAAGTATGTCTTTGATAAAGGTTTAAATACAAACTTTAACCAGTGTACCCTACTCCAGCTACCTGCCCAGGACTGCCAGCAGCCAATATCACCAGTCCCTATCACCTTTCCAACCTAGACCCTCTTCCATCAGTCTCCTCTCACCATTTTATATACCTTCTCTCTCTTTTAGCTGTACTCCTACTGCTTGATTTCTACCACATTTACTCCATTCCCACCTGAATAACTCTGGTAAATCTCCCTCTGGCCACTAGGTGGCATACTTACTACTATCTGGTTTACTCCTCTTGTCTTCTTTCCTAACTCCCCAAATCGTTCTTTTCCTTTTATGTCTACCCTCTATACTTTCTTTTCCATCCTGGTCCTGCCCATCACCCCACTGTTTAACTCCTTTAACCCATATTTTTACATCACCATAGCTTTACCTTAATTATTCTTTTCTACACTTATACTTAGGCTACTTTTTATAAGGTTACACTACATATACACACAGACCTAGTTCAAACCTACCTGCTGCTTCCACACTTCACTGATTGTTTCTTGTCTGTACCACACAAAATTAATTTTTTGTGTCTCTGTTTCCTTTAGTTGCTATACCCCACCTTTTTTCCCCTTTCCTCCTCCACACACTTATCTTACCTCTGCTCACAACACTACACCCTCCCACTTTTGTAGTCAACCCCTCTCTGTTTTCAGGTACTCTCCTTTACCCATATTTCCGCCTTAGACCTGTACCTGTGCTCCTCCTTCATAACCCTCCCCCAAACTCCCCACCCAACCCTATAAATATATCCCTATCTCCCTGGGCGCCATCTTTTCTCTAACTCCGAGCTGTTTGGCTGTTGTGCGACCTGCGCCTGGTACTGGATTTTAACCCAAAGTAAGTTGTTATACAGCATAATGTATTAGTGGTTCATTACTGTCTATATGTTTTTCTAGACTTAGTTAATGATGATTATTATCGCTGTGTAATTATTACTGTGCTTTTGAACCTGCCTATATACTCGTGTTTGTGAGTTTGAATCTAGACATATTACTGTTTGTACTTGTCTGTCAGCGTTGCTATATTATTACTGGTCCTCTTGCAATGACTTATTAAGTGTTCCTAACTTGTCGCTAGACCACTTGCAACTACTTACTGATACTGAAAGTAGTGTTGTAACATGTTTGATAGAGTCGCTAACTGAGTATAGTATAACTTGTAGCCGTTTATAGTGGAAAAGTTGATTATTGTAATACACATGACAGCATCGCCAACTTGTTACTGAGCCTCTTGTAACTGCTCATTGCTTTACCTGGTACGCATAACGCGATCCCTTAGTTGGCGCCTTTTTAGCTGCCGACGATATTTTGGTAAACTGTGTTACTGTATACCTGGTATGCATAGCGCTATCCCTTAGTTGGCTTTTAGCTGCTGACGATCTTTAGGTAGACTGTATTACTGAATATACATTGCAAAGCATTCTAAATCTTTTCTGCCCATATATGAAGTGTTGTAACATGTTTGTTAGCGTCACTAACCCTGTATTGAACAACTTGTAGCTGTTTATTGTGGAAAAGTTGATTATTGTAATACATATGATAGCGTCGCTAACTTGTTACTGAGTCTCTTGTAACTGCTCATTGCTTTACCTGGTATGCATAGCGCTATCCCTTAGTTGGCGCCTTTTTAGCTGCTGACGATATTTAGGTAAACTGTGTTTCTGAATACCTGGTATGCATAGCGCTATCCCTTAGTCGGCGCCTTTTTAGCTGCTGACGATATTTAGGTAGACTGTATTACTGAATATACATTGCAAAGCATTCTAAATCTTTTCTGTCCATATATGTTTAATAGCCTGGTTTAACTGTGTGAATATATGTTTAATAGCATGGTTTAACTGTGTGAATATTCTTTTATAGGCGTTTAAGCTCAGCCCCCTTCCTGCTTTACTTGAGTCAAAGCTCACATTTGTAACATTTGACTATAACCACGCTGGCTCATACTTATGTTGTAATAATCTCATTGTGAATGCTTATTCATACTACTGCTATAACACCCTTAATACTAGGTATATTACTGTTTAGTATTGTTTTATTTGATTAAGTTGATACTGTTTCTGCTAGCAAATATTATACTACATTTTGTCTTACTATCTTCCTCTTTCTTCTCTTGCTATTACAGTAGTATTACTAAGTGGACCCTACAAAACTACACCTCCACCTCAGCCCTCCAGGAAGACCTGAACCTCTGGCTATTGAAAAACTACTCTCAAAACCTGGTTTAGCCTTCCAACAAACTGTGGAAGTATGTCTTTGATAAAGGTTTAAATACAAACTTTAACCAGTGTACCCTACTCCAGCTACCTGCCCAGGACTGCCAGCAGCCAATATCACCAGTCCCTATCACCTTTCCAACCTAGACCCTCTTCCATCAGTCTCCTCTCACCATTTTATATACCTTCTCTCTCTTTTAGCTGTACTCCTACTGCTTGATTTCTACCACATTTACCCCATTCCCACCTGAATAACTCTGGTAATCTCCCTCTGGCCACTAGGTGGCATACTTACTACTATCTGGTTTTCTCCCTCTTGTCTTCTTTCCTAACTCCCCCAAATCGTTCTTTTCCTTTTATGTCTACCCTCTATACTTTCTTTTCCATCCTGGACCTGCCCATCACCCCACTGTTTAACTCCTTTAACCCATATTTTTACATCACCATAGCTTTACCTTAATTATTCTTTTCTACACTTATACTTAGGCTACTTTTTTATAAGGTTACACTACATATACACACAGACCTAGTTCAAACCTACCTGCTGCTTCCACACTTCACTGATTGTTTCTTGTCTGTACCACACAAAATTAATTTCTTGTGTCTCTGTTTCCTTTAGATGCTATACCCCACCTTTTTTTCCCCTTTCCCTCCTCCACACACTTATCTTACCTCTGCTCACAACACTACACCCCTCCCACTTTTGTAGTCAACCCCCTCTCTGTTTTCAGGTACTCTCCTTTACCCATATTTCCCGCCTTAGACCTGTACCTGTGCTCCTCCTTCATAACCCTCCCCCAAACTCCCCACCCAACCCTATAAATATATCCCTATCTCCCTGGGCACCATCTTTTCTCTAACTCCGAGCTGTTTGGTTGTTGTGCGACCTGCGCCTGGTACTGGATTTTAACCCAAAGTAAGTTGTTATACAGCATAATGTATTAGTGGTTCATTACTGTCTATATGTTTTTCTAGACTTAGTTAATGATGATTATTATCGCTGTGTAATTATTACTGTGCTTTTGAACCTGCCTATATACTCGTGTTTGCGAGTTTGAATCTAGACATATTACTGTTTGTACTTGTCTGTCAGCGTTGCTATATTATTACTGGTCCTCTTGCAATGACTTATTAAGTGTTCCTAACTTGTCGCTAGACCACTTGCAACTACTTACTGATACTGAAAGTAGTGTTGTAACATGTTTGATAGAGTCGCTAACTGAGTATAGTATAACTTGTAGCCGTTTATAGTGGAAAAGTTGATTATTGTAATACACATGACAGCGTCGCCAACTTGTTACTGAGCCTCTTGTAACTGCTCATTGCTTTACCTGGTACGCATAACGCGATCCCTTAGTCGGCGCCTTTTTAGCTGCCGACGATATTTTGGTAAACTGTGTTACTGTTTACCTGGTATGCATAGCGCTATCCCTTAGTTGGCGCCTTTTTAGCGGCTGATGATCTTTAGGTAGACTGAATTACTGAATATACATTGCAAAGCATTCTAAATCTTTTCTGCCCATATATGAAGTGTTGTAGCATGTTTTTAGCGTCGCTAACCCTGTATTGAACAACTTGTAGCTGTTTATTGTGGAAAAATTGATTATTGTAATACATATGATAGCGTCGCTAACTTGTTACTGAGTCTCTTGTAACTGCTCATTGCTTTACCTGGTATGCACAGCGCTATCCCTTAGTTGGCGCCTTTTTAGCTGCTGACGATATTTAGGTAAACTGTGTTTCTGAATACCTGGTATGCATAGCGCTATCCCTTAGTCGGCGCCTTTTTAGCTGCTGACGATATTTAGGTAGACTGTATTACTGAATATACATTGCAAAGCATTCTAAATCTTTTCTGTCCATATATGTTTAATAGCCTGGTTTAACTGTGTGAATATATGTTTAATAGCATGGTTTAACTGTGGGAATATTCTTTTATAGGCGTTTAAGCTCAGCCCCCTTCCTGCTTTACTTGAGTCAAAGCTCACATTTGTAACATTTGACTATAACCATGCTGGCTCATACTTATGTTGTAATAATCTCATTGTGAATGCTTATTCATACTACTGCTATAACACTCTTAGTACTAGGTATATTACTGTTTAGTATTGTTTTATTTGATTAAGTTGATACTGTTTCTGCTAGCAAATATTATACTACATTTTGTCTTACTATCTTCCTCTTTCTTCTCTTGCTATTACAGTAGTATTACTAAGTGGACCCCACAAAACTACACCTCCACCTCAGCCCACCAGGAAGACCTGAACCTCTGGCTATTGAAAAACTACTCTCAAAACCTGGTTTAGCCTTCCAACAAACTGTGGAAGTATGTCTTTGATAAAGGTTTAAATACAAACTTTAACCAGTGTACCCTACTCCAGCTACCTGCCCAGGACTGCCAGCAGCCAATATCACCAGTCCCTATCACCTTTCCAACCTAGACCCTCTTCCATCAGTCTCCTCACACCATTTTATATACCTTCTCTCTCTTTTAGCTGTACTCCTACTGCTTGATTTCTACCACATTTACCCCAGTCCCACCTGAATAACTCTGGTAAATCTCCCTCTGGCCACTAGGTGGCATACTTACTACTATCTGGTTTTCTCCCTCTTGTCTTCTTTCCTAACTCCCCCAAATCGTTCTTTTCCTTTTATGTCTACCCTCTATACTTTCTTTTCCATCCTGGTCCTGCCCATCACCCCACTGTTTAACTCCTTTAACCCATATTTTTACATCACCATAGCTTTACCTTAATTATTCTTTTCTACACTTATACTTAGGCTACTTTTTATAAGGTTACACTACATATACACACAGACCTAGTTCAAACCTACCTGCTGCTTCCACACTTCACTGATTGTTTCTTGTCTGTACCACACAAAATGCTTGATTTCTACCACATTTACCCCATTCCCACCTGAATAACTCTGGTAAATCTCCCTCTGGCCACTAGGTGGCATACTTACTACTATCTGGTTTTCTCCCTCTTGTCTTCTTTCCTAACTCCCCCAAATCATTCTTTTCCTTTTATGTCTACCCTCTATACTTTCTTTTCCATCCTGGTCCTGCCCATCACCCCACTGTTTAACTCCTTTAACCCATATTTTTACATCGCCATAGCTTTACCTTAATTATTCTTTTCTACACTTATACTTAGGCTACTTTTTATAAGGTTACACTACATATACACACAGACCTAGTTCAAACCTACCTGCTGCTTCCACACTTCACTGATTGTTTCTTGTCTGTACCACACAAAATTAATTTCTTAGATTTCTCCTCCGTTTCCTCGGCTCACTCCGCTCCCCTCCCTGCCTCCAAATGCCACCCGGCACTAGCACCTATACATTTATCCCACACAAAGACACACCCATCTTACTACACAACCATTCACACAGTAGACCCACCCACCCTCTTACTACACAACCAATCACACAGTAGACCCACCCACCCTCTTACTTCACAACCAATCACACAGTAGACCCACCCACCCTCTTACTTCACAACCAATCACAATCTAGACCCATCTAACCCACCTTTACCATCTTCAAATTGTTTCCCTCTAAGACACACCCCTCATTTATCACAATCAATCATATTATACACTTCATCTACACCCCCTTCTATATAGCTGTTTCCTTTCCCAATCCCTGACCAACCTTTCCCTTACTAAATTTCTAACATCCCTGCACAGGCCTTCTTAACATGCCTAATTATACTCAACATCTCCTTTTAATAACTCTCCTTACTACTCTAACCTCTACCTATCTTTTAACCTTCTATGAACTACCCTACCTCTTACTCTTATAATCCCAAACAGACATACCCAAACATCTCCACCAGCCTTATCTATAAACTATCTCAATACCATCCACACAACCTCCTTTCTTCAACCTAAATACCACCGCCTTTCTCACATAAAATACCTTATCTACCACCTTAAAAAATTTCCTTACTACTACTGTAAACCCCCTCAACTCTTCAACCCTACAATATCTTGCCCATTAATAGATGGAGATATTCACCCAAACCCTGGTCCAAACCCCTCCCCAATTCCCTCTAAATGCCACCCACTTAATAGAAATAGTACACCATCTACTAAACCCCCCAAAACACTATCTATTGCCCAACTAAACATACGAAGCATTTGTAATAAAATAGCACAAATTCATGCCCTACTAGAAGTTCAACAATTTGATATTCTCTGTCTAACAGAAACATGGCTTAAACCTATAATTAATGACAATGAAATTATTCCTGCAGGCTACAACATCCTAAGACTGGACCGCTTAAACAAAAAAGGTGGTGGGGTTGCTATTCTCTATAGAACAGGACTGCAGATTAGTAGAACAAATCATAACCTCTCACTTGACACTACTATTGAAATAATTATTACAAAACTGCAACTCAACCCACAAAAAACATTAAATATTGTCTGTACCTATCTTCCCCCAGGAAAGAATCCAGCCATATTAGAAGACCTTCAACACTGGCTCTCACTAAATCACCCTCAAGAGACAATACTCTTAGGGGATTTTAACATTGACTGGAACTTATGTAAACAGACTAATCCATCTACCCTTATTAACCTGCATGGTTTCTCTCAAATAATCAACCTCCCAACTAGAATAAATAAACTTAATAACAAAGAAAGTATACTTGACTGGATTTTAACAAATAGTCCTCAGCAAAAATATACAACAGGGACTCTCCCAGATGACCTCAGTGATCACTCCCTCACTTATATTATTAGGCAAAAAAACAGCACTACTGTCCCTATTCAAGTCAGATCATTCCATAGTAAGAAATATTTTGACCTCAACCAGTTTCAAAATGAACTCATGCAAGTAAACTGGACACCTCTTAAATCTCTCCCAATAGACGAAGCAGTTAGTCACTTTAATAATACTTTTCTCACTATCCTGGAACACCATGCCCCAATGCGCTCTATGCATGTCAAATCTAAAACAGCCCAATGGCTCTCAAATAACACTGAGAAACTTATCTTAAATAGGAACAAGGTCTGGGCTAAATGGCGAACTACAAAAAGCCTAACTGATAATGTCACTTTTAGACAACAGAGAAATATGACAAAGAAAGCCATCATACAAGATAAAAAGAATTTTTATACCCAGCTTCAGCAATCTTCACCCCACCAACCACATACATTTTGGTCCTCTATCAATAAACTATTATCCCCTGGTAAAGTTGCCACACCAAACACTTCTGGCTCTGACCCCAACTCCCCCTTACAAACAGCCAATGCCTTCAACACTTTCTTCACTTCAGCCATACTAAACCTAGCTAATCAACAAAATCCTGATACCTCCAAACTATTTACACCTAGCTCTATTCCCCCCCCATTTCACCTTCAACCCATACCTACCTCTCAAATACTGTCCTTACTTTATAAACTAAAACCTACAACCCCCTCTGCTGACCAATTACCAGCTGAATACCTCCAACTAGGTGCAAAAGCCTTAGCATACCCCATCTCTATACTCATTAATAGGACAATAAAAGAAAGTACAATTCCATCAGTCTGGAAAATCTCTTATATTATCCCTCTTTTTAAAGGAGGTGACTCTACTGAGTATTCTAACTACCAATTGCACTACTATCTCCACTTGGAAAAATTATGGAGAAGTGTGTCCACAAACAGTTACTAAATCACCTACTAGACCACAAACTCCTGGCTAATTGCCAACATGGGTTTCGACCATACCATAGTACTAGTACAGCCTTACTATCCTTCATTGACTCAATTAACAAAACCGTAATAATAATACTCCTTCTTCAGCATTCTTCGAGACCTGTCCAAAGCCTTTGACATGGTAAATCACCAGCTTCTTCTCCATCGCTTTAAAATCTTTCTCTAGATAATCTTGCCTTATGCTGGTTCACATCTTACCTAGACAACCGCAAACAAGCAGTTCTATGGGACAACCAACTCTCTGATCTCCTCCCCACCACTATAGGAGTCCCTCAGGGCTCTATTTTAGGTCCACTCTTGTTTTCCATTTTCATTAATGAACTTCATCTAGCTACTCCACAATCAACTTGTATTCAATATGCAGATGATACTACCATCATTTGTGCAGCCTCTACACAGTCAGAACTTCACTCTCTCACACAAAAAACCTTCTCAACTATAGAACAATGGTTCTCTAATCATTGCCTTCTCCTTAACCCCAAGAAAACCAAACTCTTGCTTTTTTCACCCACCCACTTGTCTACCTCTATCCATTTCACGCTAATATCTGATAATGGGACCATTATCTCTCCTGACCAAAGAACAAAACTCTTGGGTATCACTATTGACAATCAATTAAAATTTGACAATCATATTAATCTTACAATAAAATCGACCAACAGAAAACTAGGCTCTCTCTATAGAATCAAATCTTTTCTTACTCCTGAAGCCAAAACTACCATAGCCAGAACTCACTTAATCTCAACCCTTTTATATGCTTCCTCCATATACACAAATCTCTCTAAACATAATCTTAGCAAACTTACCTCTTCATATAATAATATTGCCAGATTTGCAACTGCCTCTCCATATAGAACTCATCATTGTTTAAATCTCAAAAAGCTTGGCTGGATGGAACTACCACACCTCATACAATACTATCAACTCACTATTGCCCATAATGCCCTACATCACCCTGAAAACACCCCAATACTCTCCACCCTCATAACACCCTATAACAATCTGAGGCATCTACGCCCCACCAACAAAATACTGGTCCAAACATCCCGATCCAAAAACTCAGCAGGTGACTCCACATTTTCCAACTCAGTTGGCAAAATATGGAACAAGTTACCACAGGAACTTACATCCCTAACATCACTCTCCCAATTTCAAACTAAACTAAAATTCTTCCTAAATATGCATTGGCTATGCTCTTGTCATAACCCAGGTTAGCTCTCTTTTTTGCATCATTATCCGACTCCTTAACACCCATTCTCTTTCTTCTCTTCTTCATACTCTAATGAAGTATTTAATATTCTTATCCTTTCTTTCTCTTCTCCATCCTAGGTTTTTGATTTTACTCAAAAGTTAATACAACCTGTTTAAAAGTTATTACATATGTTTTTTTTTCTCTGTATTTTTGTAGATTATGTATATCTTGACATTGTTTAGTAGTTTGTAGTGGAGCTTTTCTCCCCGGGCCTCCACTGAAAATGGACATATATCCAGTTGGACTAGCCCGGTAAACAAATGTAAAATAAAATAAAATAAATTTTAGCAGACTACAGATCTTCTCAAAAAAAAAAAAAAGTCAAGAAAAATAACATCTATGCAAAAAGTCTGAAAATGCTTAGCAAAAGAGATTACTGTTGGCTATTTTGGCATGTAAACTGTCAAACTGACACGTCAGCCTCAGTAAGAAGCTAAGATCTCTTATAAGATCCTCCAAAGTTAGCTGCGAAAACAAAATTGCCACTGATTCTAAGGACAATCACAAAGCATTCTATAGCTATGTCAAGAATTTCAATGGCAACACACAGATCTGCTCCGAGTTACAGCACAATGGCATGAAAATTACAGAACCAACTGATATTGCCAACATCCTGGCAGATAGGTTCAGTGTTAACTTTACCCCCCCTCTCACCCCCTAAAGGACCCAATCACAACTACACAGGTAAAAGCTGCACTCTCTAAACCAAAATCACAGCATCCATGGGACCGGGCAACATCCCAGGCTGTGTTTTACACGAACTTCAGAACAAACTGGCTCCCCACATAAACACCATGTTCAATCATAGTCTCATATCAGGCTTTGTGCCCATTGAATGGCACACAGCAACAGTTATCCAACTCCACAAATGGGGAGCCACCACTGATCCCAGGAACTATCACCCTATTAGCTGGTCAAGCCTGGTCTGTAAGGCCATGGAAATTATCATCGTGTTACTCATAAATGACGATATTGGTAACCTCCAAACTCTGGACCCCACCCAGTTTGGGTTTGTGAAAGGCAGGTCATACCTCCTGAACCTGATCGAGTTCGTTGAAGGCAGTCACCAAAGCCGTAGACGAGGGTAAGGTGGTTCACACAACCTATCTTGACCTCGCCAAGGCTTTCAATACCATCCCCCATTCTGGAATTATAGCTAAACTCACTGAACTAGGTATAAATCCCTACGTCACAAGATGGGTTACCAACTGGCTCACTGACAAAACCCACACTGTAATAGGTGCAGACTCCAAATCTGACTTTAAACCAGTGACAAGTGGAGTACCGCAGGGTTCTGTCCTGGGACCTCTCCTGTTTGGTATCTACTTTTCTGAAGTACAGACTAACACAGAAGGCCTTTGGCTAATGAAGTTCACAGGTGACTGCAAACTAGGAGCCAAAGTTGAGTCCCCAAATGATGTGGACATCGTACAGAAGGGTGTCACTGAGACAGATGCCTGGTGTCAGAGCCATGGCCTCAAGCTCAATGCCAAAGAGTGCATTGTCATCCCCTTTGGTAAAAACTCTGTACCCATGAACTACCACATAGGTGGTAGTCTACTTAATGTGGAATGTGTGATAAGAGACCTTGGGAACCTGGTGGACAGTAGTCTCTCCTTTGATAATCACATCGCCACAGTAGTCAGGAAATCCTTCTACATGGCACACCTCATCACAAAAGGATTGTCATTGTTCCCCTCTACTCGACACTCAATGGACCAATTATAGAGTACAATACCCCTTTTGGAATGTACCTAATAAGACATCTGCAGCAGCTGGAAAGTCCACAAAAGTACCTCACAAAAAGGACTACTGGCCTCAAACAGATGCCCTGCACTGACTATCTCAAAAAAAGTACAGTTTTGTACCTACCATAAATGTAGATGTTCGAGTGTATATACTGCTGCAGTCATCACACTTGGTTTTATCCTGCCATCAGGCGGTCCTGCAGTCGGCCGAATCCCAAAGTCTTGGTCCGGCGTCGGTTGTCGTCGCTTCTTCCCTGACGCCAGTGTGACAGTCAGATAAAAGAGGCAACCGACGCCAATTTCTTCAGTTTTTCTTGTCCCAGATGTCAGGTGCCCCCAACTAGGAAGGCAATACAAATAACTATGCAAAAATACCTTAGTAGATAAACAATAGTACTACCTGTTAGCAAATACACCATATAGACATGCATCCAATAGATTGATGTACATGGAGTTATAAGTAACACCCTGGTATGTAGAGGGGATGGTGGGAGGGTAACCTGGACTGCAGCAGTATATACACTCGAGCATCTACATTTATGGTAGGTACAAAACTGTTGTATGTTCATCATGTTATACTGCTGCAGTCATCACACTTGGGTTGAATCCCAAAGCTATGGATGGGTGGCTGGTACTAAACTGGGTTAGGTAAAGCTAGGATGCCCTGCAGAACTGCAGTGGCAAAACCAGCTCTGGTTTTTGAGTATAATGGAAGGTGGCAGTGCTTGGTAAAGGTGTGCACTGAACTCCAAGTAGCTGCCTCCAGAATGTCCTTGGTTGGAACCCCCTTGAGAAAGGCTGCTGAGATTGCTGTAGCCCTGGTAGAATGGGACCTAATATTAACAGGCACTGCTTTCCCATGGTGCGAGTAGCAAAAGCAGATACAATGTGCTATCCATTTGGAGATGGTCTGTTTTGAAATAGCCTTTCCTTGTGAACCTGCAGCATAGGATACAAAGAGTTGGTCCATTTTTCTGAAGGTCTTTGTCTTATCCAAATAGTAACGTAGCTGTCTGTGAATGTCCAAAGAGTGAAGGAGTCTTTCTCCTTTATTCTGGGGGTTTAGATAAAAGGTGGGTAAATGAATGGTCTTATTCAAAGCCACACTGGATACTACCTTTGGCATAAAGGTAGGGGTTAGTTCGTAAAGAGACTCTGTCCTGATGGAAAATGATGAAAGGTTCCACTGCCATAAGTGCCTGTAGTTGTGAGACCCTGCGTGCTGAAGTGATAGCCAGCAACAGAGCTGTTTTCCATGACAAGTATTGTAGTTCTGCTGAGAAGGCTGGTTCGAAAGGAGGCAGTGTTAATTTTTCTAAAACGAAGTTGAGGTCCCAAGCTGGCGTTGGGGGTTTTCTGGGGGGTCTTATATTCTTAGCCCCTCTGAGAAACTGCCTTAGTAAAGGGTGTGAGAATATGGGACGATCCATATTATATTGAGCTGAAATGGCTGAAGCATGGATCTTAATGGATGAGAAAGAAAGGCCTTTGTGTAGCATCTCAGTTAAGTATTGCAGTATTTGAGGAATGTTTGGTATCCAAGGATTTTGGCCTTTAGCCTGGTTCCAAGCACAAAATCTTTTCCATTTGTCTGAGAAAGTTTTTCTGGTGCTGGGCCTCCTGGCCTCTAAAATGACATTCAGGACGTCCTTTGAGAGAAGTGTTGATTGATAATTCAAGGTATTCTCCATGCAGCTACATTTAAAGTCCTGAGCTGACTGTGAAGGATCTGAGAGTTTTGCTGAGTCAACAGGAGTGGGAATTGAGGTAAGATCCATGGAGGGCTGTGAGTCAAGGTCCTTAGTAATGGGTACCAGTGCTGATGTGGCCAGTCCGGAGCAATGAGGATCATTTGTGGTCTCTCTGATCTGACTTTCAGTAATACCTTGGTCAAGAGAGGTAGTGGTGGGAAGGCATAGACTGTCAATGCTGTCCAACTGAATGATAGGGCATCCACTTTCCAGGCTAGGGAATGATAAGTCCTTGTGCAAAATTGCTGTAGGTGGCAATTGTTGGGGGAGGCAAATAGATCTATGTCTGGGTGTCCCCACCTTTGAGTTAGCATTGAAAATACTTGTGGGTGTAGTTTCCACTCGTGAGGATCTGCCAAATTTCTGCTTAATTTGTCTGCCAATATGTTTTCCTTTCCTGGCAGGAATTGTGCTTGCAGTTGTAATTGGTAAGTCAATGCTGTGTTCCACAAGGTCATTGCCTGTCTGCAGAAAGGGTAGGAGTGTGTTACTCCCTGTTTGTTTATGAACCACATAACTGTGGTGTTGTCTGTCCTTATTAGTAGTTGTCCTGGATGCAAGAGGTCCTTGAAGGCTGTCACTGCATTTTGCACAGCTAGCATCTCCTTTTGGTTGATGTGTAGATGCATTTGTTTTGCAGACCATTTGCCCTGTATGCACTGTCCTGCCATGTGTGCTCCCCAGGTGTAGTCTGAAGAATCTGTTGTCATAGTTTGGTTTGCTGGAGGTAAGACAAAAGGAAGACCCTTGTTTATTTGACATGCTTGAGCCCACCATAGGAACTCTTTTTGAAGGCAGGGAATGAGAGGTATACTTGTTTCAAGGCTGTGCCTGTGTTGAGTCCATACACTTTTCAGGTACCATTGTAATTTCCTCATGTGCAGCCTTGCATGTGGAATTAGTTGAATGCAGGATGCCATGAACCCCAATGCCTGCAGGATTTTCCTTGCAGTGAGCTGGGTAAAAGTTGCCATCTTTTTGAAGTATTGAGTCAGTTGTTTTTGTTTGTCTGGCGTGAGATAAGCCATCTGGGCCATTGTATTTAAGCTGGCACCCAGGAATATTATATCTTGTGAGGGTATTAGCTTTGACTTATTGTTTACTATGTACCCTAGGCAACTTAGCAGCTTTGTTACAAATGCCAGATGCTGTAATAGAATGGCCTTGCTGTCCGCTTGCATCAGGCAGTCATCCAGATATGGATAAATTTGTATTCCTCGTTGTCTGCAGTATGCAATTACTGATGCCAAGCATTTCGTAAATACTCTGGGCACAGTAGATAAGCCAAAGGGCAATGCAGAGAATTGATAATGCGTTGTACCTGCCAAAAATCTGAGGTATCTTCTGCAATCTTGTCTGATAGGGACATGCAGGTATGCCTCTTTGAGGTCCAACATTACCAGCCAAGACTCCTTGCCCAGCATGGGAAGAAGCTGCTGTAGTGTGAGCATTTTGAATTTGGGTACCTCCAGGTATGTGTTTAGAATTGAGAGGTCTAAAATGGGTCTCCAGGCATTGTCCTTTCTTGGTACTAGAAATAGTCTTGAGTAAAAACCTTGACCTTGCTCCTTTGTAGGTACCTTTTGAATTGCTTTCATATCCATGAGAGCTGAAATTTGCATTTGTGCCTCTGCCCATTGATTTGGAGGCAGATTTGGCATGCCTCTCATCCGTGGTAAAGTGTGAAAATGAAATCTGTAGCCTTGGGTAATAACATCCAGAACCCATTTGTCCTTTGTTATGATGTGCCAATTTTGTGGAAATAGAGCTAGTTTTCCTCCCAAAGATGCTGCCAGGGCAATTTTGCTTGGCAGCCGAAGAGGGAAGTCATTGTGTTTGTTTCCTGGAGGGTTTAGATCTTTTGTCTCCACCTCTTTGAGTTGTTGTTTGCCATTGTCTAGGCCTGAAAGAACCTTGTGGCTGGCCTCTGCCCCTTGGATGTCTGTACCTACCCCTTTGGGGTCTGTCTGATGCAGGAAAGGACCAGTTTTTTGATGGCCAGTTTCTGCTGAAACGAGGAGGTTGTACCTGTAAAAAATCTTTAACTGTCTGCACAGATTTTGCCTTTTCTTCCATTTTCTTTAAAACTTCCTCTGCTTTGACACCAAATAACACATCTTTCTGCAATGGAGCATCCAATAACTTTGCTTTGACATGTTCTGGTAAGGCTTGCTCTTTTAGCCAAGCATGTCTATGTATTACAGATCCTGTGACAGCTGCTCTACATGAGGCTTCCAATGAATCAAAACCACACTGTAAGGTATGCTTTCACACCTGTTCTGCTGCATGCAGCAAATCCTGCATCTCTTTGAAATCAGGTTGATCTGTCTGAGGGATCATTTTCTGCTTTAACTGTGTAATCAAGTACTGCTGGTATTTTAGCATGTGGAATTGGCAGTTTAAGGCCCTCATGGCCAAAGTGGCAGACATATACACTTTCTTCCCCCATCTTTCTAATGCTCTGGAATCTCTTTCAGAAGGTAGTGGATTCTTAGCAGTAGAGGCCTTAACCCCTTTGGGACCCTGGGAAATGGTTTCGGGGTCTGCAACAGGGCTTTTATATAGAAACTTATGAGAATCAGGAACTCGGTAGTATCTGCCTGGTTTAGCTGGTGCAGGAGGTAAGGAATCTGGGTTTAAACTAGATTCGGTGTAAACATCATCCAAAATGTCTAAAACTGGAGTAATTGCCAGGGGTCTATGCTGTGGGAGAAGAAGGAACTCACTGAGTCTTTTCTTAGAGTCAGAGTAATCTTGGCCTTCCCAGTGGAAGTGTTCCCTCATGGTGTGTAAAGTTTCCCCAAAAGAGTAGTCTTCAGGGGGGGGACACAGAGGAAATGGACTCTTCAGCATCTGAGTCTTCATAAGGAGGGAAGGAATAATCCTGGTCCTCAGAGTTAGCTGAGGAAATGGATGCTTGGTCAGAGGAAGGATAATCTTTCTCCAGTCTAGGCCTTTTATCAGGAGGGGGTTGTGAACCCCTGATAAGGGTAATTAAATCCTCAGCCATCTTAAGCATCTGTTTTTTAGGCATAGGGGCCCGTGGGGGGAACTGTGGACCCGGTTTCCTAACTTTTAAGGGGGTTTTAAGTTTAGCATAAGACTTAAAAGAGATAGTTGTCGGTTTGAAGACACCTTCAGAAACCGAAGGCCTGTCCAAAATCTCCGGATCACCGTCAGGGTTGGCGTCTGAGGGGTGAGATGGAACCGGCTCCTGAGGCCCAGCTGATTCGGTTTGGGAGGCCATCACAATTTCTAAATCAGCGGTAGTTAGGGGCTGCATAGGCGCCTCGCTGAAAACTGGAGAACCAGCGGTAGGCCTTGCTGAGGCCTCGGTATCTGGTCTTGGCCTTGGTTGCCTGTCCTTATCCTTGCGTTTTTTAATCATTGCTGATGTTGGTTGTTCCGACGACATGCTATAATTAAATTTTCTGCCAAAATAATGTCGGGCGAAATCTGCCCGACGCTTGATTGTACGTTTGTTGAACCTAACACAAAACCGACAACCAGAGACGTCGTGGTCTGGGCCTAGGCAAGGAATACAATAAGAATGAAAATCCTTTTGAGGTATTTGCTTCCCACAAGAAATGCAATTATTAACTTTGTCTGACATCGGTCTGAGGCAAGAAAAGTTTCCCCAATGGGGTACTTAGCTTTAGAGAAGACTTCGGGTTGAAATTTGATTTGAAAATCTCAGGAGCTAGCCGACCGGCACTTGTGAACTGCTTCTGCTTCGGGCACCGCGTGGCAAGAAAGACTGAAGAAAATGGCGTTGGCTGCCTCTTTTATCCCTCTGTTGCACTGACGACAGGGAAGAAGCGACGACAACCGACGCTGGTCCAAGACTTTGGGATTCAGCCGACTGCGGGACCGCCTGACAGCAGGATAACCCAAGTGTGATGACTGCAGCAGTATAACACGATGAACATCTCCATCTTTACTCCACAGCACATTGCCTACTCGAAGGTGATCTCTGCCTAACATATAAAGCTATGTCATACCCAGAGCTGTTGGACATGCTACACCTAAAGAAATCCCAATCTCTCTGAGCTACACGCTCTAGGGATCTAAACCTTGTCACCACAATAAACAGGACATGCTGGAGGGATAGATTCCTGTCCCAGATACTTCCCATACTCTGGAACAAGCGACCCATCTATGTCAAGCAAAGTTCCTCATTAGCACTCTTCAAGAAAAATCTTGATGAGTGGATGAGAAATAGGAAATATACCCCAGGGATCACATCTGTGGCTCTGCTCGACAGGGGCACAGGAAAATAACTTTCTTGCATGGCGTAAGCCAGAAAACCTTGTTGGCTAGGCTTACTTAAGCCCTTGGGCCAATAGCTTAGTACCTACTTATGAACCTAATTCCAATATGCATGCTTAGTTTGATCTCTGTGTCCCATTTGTTTTGTTGTACCCTAAACTCTAAAGCAATATGAAAGAAGATCAAACCAGAGATAAAGAAATATTATTATGGTGCTGAACTTCATATTTTCTAGGATACTAAAATGTAGGAGGAGGAAATCTAGAAATTTTAAAAAGAGTGGTGGACCTGGTCTATGGAGTCACTTTTAGTTACATGGGGAGTGGTAAACCTAAGTATTTATTTATTTATTTATTCCAGTTTGATGACCGGGGAGGTCCACTGGGCCTGGGGAGCCCATTTTTAGTGGAGGCCCGGGGAGAAAAGCTCCACAATACAAAGTTTAATTACATGATTAATTACAAAGAAAAATTACAAGATTAATTACAAAGAAAATTACATGATTAATTACAAAGAAAATGTCATGATTATTTGCAAAGAAAGTTAGGATTACAAACAACAGGTAGCATTCTAAAAAAAAAGAAATAAAAAAAAGCTGCAAAGTATTCAAGCTGCAGTTCATGGATCTTAAACAGAGCAATTCCTTCCCCCACCTTTGCTTCTGTATAATATCTGCCAATGGAAAATATTATTGGCTAAGGGATGAATGCTTAGCAAAGTGAATAATATAGGCTATGCATGGATTAATCACATAACTATCAAAAAAGTAATAATTCAGCACCAAAAAGACAGTGTTTCTCATCCATACAGGATAAGTGAATGGACTTGATAAAGGACTGCCTACTACTGATATATGTTGTTGACTTGTTCTAAGTGTTTCCAGAATATGTTTGTGCCTATAATTTGGACTGATATTACATTGCCTGACATCACCACCTGCCTGCTCTAATCGTTTGTAACTATAGAATGTTGTTGCAGTAGCTAGGCAGATGGATTTCAACCTTGAACGGTTGTTTCAAGTTTCTCTTTCTGTTTTATTCTGACCTTCACATGCTGGTCTTCAAATGACAGTTTCTGAATTGCATGAATATTTCCAAAAAAACAAAACAGTGTAAGAAACTTCTCTGTGTGGAAGATTTTCAATCCATATATTTCTAGTTAATCACTGTATATTAATCAGATCAGACACTAGTAGTAGAAGTAGTGAACGTAAACTCATATTAAGTCAAAACAAAACAAAAAGTAATAATAGAAAATATATAATTGTACAGCATTACTAAGTATTCAAAAGTAATTCAAGCAAGTCGAAAATCCTTTATTAAGTACACAGACAAGCAAGCCAAGTACAACAAAACTAGAGTAATAATTTCCTCACAAGTTTTCTAAATATATATATACTTTTTATCAGGCATGGGAGTGGTTTATTGTGCTCTACAATAAAGTGTTATTGGTACACATGTTAAATTCACATCCCTTCCCCCATCAGTGTGACATTCGAGCTGGTACTGCCCTACTTAGTAGCTGCCATAATAATATTATAACCTTTATGTACTTTAAATAAAATGTATAATAATGTATAATAATTTATAATAATAATATAATAATGCTGTACTTTACATTAACTGTTTGATAGATATGTAATTCGGCGAGCATACCAGTTAGCTACTACAGTCGTATTGTTCCCCATCTCCCAGCCCTCGCATAGCAGAGCAGGTGCATTGTGTGAACTACACCAGCAGGTGGCAGCATAAGGCCATACTAGAATACTAGTTTTCAGGTGTGTTGCCCAAGCATTTCTCCAGCTCTACGTTGCTATCCCACTAATATTATTCCCTAATTGAATGGTTAAGTCTCAAGTGTCTGCTATCCTTACTGTGCTCTTCTCTCCATGTGCTCTTGTCCTAAGGTACATTGGAACCTACACTTACCTGTACTCTCCAGAAAGCATTAGCAACTGTGTAACTGATTGTTTTGGTAGCTCCTCATTTCTCTTTCTTGGGTCTACCTCTCTGTTTGCCCTGCAGGCTCACTCCATTCCCCCAACCACCCCCAGTGCAGCTGACCTCATACCTCCATAAGCCACACCCCAACCCTAACATCCAAGCAATCTCTACACCTCACCAACTCTCTACTCTAACAGAATGTAACTAGCTATTACTCTTTAAAGTGCCAATACACCAGATAGGCATTCACATCTTCCTTCACTGCATCTACTCCTATCATCCCGTCTTTCTTCCTCCTCTTCTAAAACCTATATTAGACTCCTGACAATGACTAGAGTACAAATGTCTAACCACAGGAAACTAATAATGTGTCACACTATTCTACCTTTTCTGATTGCATCCTATTTCTTAACCACCTATGAGCATCTCACCTTCACTGACTTGCACCATCCCTTTCTACAAGCTCTTCCTACAACTCATGCATCCACCAACAACCACTTAAATATCACATCTACATCCTCCTACTTACTTCCTAAGTACCACAGACTAGCCCACATCTATTATCTTCCATCCAGGAAATCTCTACACTTTTACTCTACTATCCTAAAGTTCATACATAAACTTCAACTGCACCCTCTATTAGAAGGTGACATTCATCCCAACCCTGGCCCAAACAATATCAATGCCACAGACCCCCACAGTCCATCTCCCTCTACCTTTCACATCCCATCTGGACCATCTAACTCTCTCTATATAGCTCATCTCAACATTCGTAGCATAAACAATAAAGTAGCCCAACTTCATGCTCTTTTAGATGTATATTCCTTTGACATCCTATGTCTCGCAGATACTTGGCTAAAACCTTCAACTCAGGGCAATGAAATCACCCCACCTGGATACAATATACTTAGAATTGACTGCAAAACTAAAAAAGGTGGCAGAGTAGCAAAATTACATAAATCATGGCTACAAGTTAGCTCACTTGATACACATCCACCCAATGACAGTAATGCTGAATTACTCATTGACAAACTTCAAATCAATGCCTGTAAAGCCATTTATATAATTTGCTCTTACCTCCCTCCTGGAAACAACATTAATACCCTTGAAAATATCCTTAGCCGGCTTTCCACTAACTTACCACAGGAATCCATAGTGCTGGGTGACTTTAACATTGACTGGATTAGCTGTAGTGCAGCTAAGCCAACTACCCATATTAATCTATCTGGTTTCTCCCATACTATTACTTCTCCAACCAGAACACATAAACCTAACCACAAAGAAAGCACCTTAGACTGGATCCTTGTTAACATTCATCCCAATACATATAAAACAGTTACCATTCCTGAGGACATCAGTGACCACTCACTCACCTACATAATTAGGCAAAGAACTAACATTCCCAACCCAACCTTTTATAGAACTACTTGGACCAATAAGTACTTTAATCCAGATAGCTTCCAAACTGAACTTAGGGCTTGTGACTGGTCTCCCCTAAAATACCTCCAACTTAAGGACGCAGTGTTATACTTCAACACCAAATTCTTACAAATCCTGGACTCCCACGCCCCTATTCGTTAAATCAGAAATAGGACAAAAACTGCACCATGGCTTACTAAAGCCACTAGACAAAAAAAAATCAGACTGAGAAATAGAACATGGGCCAAATGGAGAACTACCAGAAACCCAACAGACCATCATAACTTTAAACACATTAGAAATGCTACCAAGAAATCTATACTCCTTGACAAGAAAAACTTTTACCTTCATCTCCAGCATAAACATCAGTACAATTCCCAAAAGTGTTGGTCGGGTATTAATAAACTAGTACAACCAGGATGCTCCAAAACACCTACCCCATCAGGTACCTCCCACAGCAATCCTAAGCATATTGTAGACACCTTTAATACCTTCTTTAGTGAAACTGTTCACTCTTTAGCCAGCTCACTACCCCTCCCTGTAAATACTAGCCTGACTCCCACTACAATTACCTCTCTTCCCTCATTTCATCTACAACCAGTACCCACTTCCCTCATTTGCCGTCTCCTTGGAAAACTTAAACCATCCACCCCCTCTGCTGATCTGCTACCTGCTGAATATCCACAAATTGCTGCTAAAGCAATAGCATATCCTATCTCCATTCTAATAAAAAGTACAATTACTGAAGGCACCATCCCATCAGTCTGGAAAATCTCCCATATCATCCCTCTTCATAAGGGCAGTAGCTCAACTGAACTCACCCAATAGCCTTACTCTCCCCTCTAGCAAAAATCATGGAGAAATGTATCCACCACCAGCTATTAGACCACCTACTACAAAATAACATACTAGCAAACTGTCAACATGGTTTCAGGCCATTCCACAGCACCACCACTGCCATCTTATCCTTTTTGGACTGTCTCAACAAACATCGCAATAACAATACTCTTACTTCTGCTCTCTTTATCGACCTCTCAAAAGCCATCGATATGATAAACCACCAGGTACTTCTGAGTATACTTAAGTCCCTCTGTCTTGATACTCAGGCACTAAAATGGTTCAACTCCTGTTTAGAAAACAGAAAATAAGCAGTACTTTGGGAGAATAACCTATCCACCCTTCTTCCTGTTACCTCAAGGCTCCATCTTGGGCCCTCTCCTATTTTCACTCTTTATCGATGATCTAAACATGAATACTCCACAAGCCACCTGTATACAATATGCAGATGAGTCAACATTAATATGCTCCGCTTCATCCATATCTGAACTGCAGTCCCTCACCCAAGCAACATTTAACACAGTTGAGAATTGGTTCCTCCAATGCTGCCTCCTCCTAAACCCCCAAAAAAACCAAACTATTGTTCTTTACTCCTACACAAAAGTCCTCCCCCCTCCACCTCACAGTAACATTAAATAATGGCATGTCATATCTCCGGACCCTACCACCAAACACTTAGAGGTAACTATAGACCACAACCTCACCTTTGACACCCATATTAATACTACAATAAAGCCAGTGAACAGAAAACTAGGCTCCCTCTGTAGACTAAAACAGTTTCTTACTCCAAAAGCTAGAACTACTATTGCCCATACCCATCTTATCTCTACCCTTCTCTACGCCTCTCCCATTTATACCAACCTATCGAAAAAAAAACGTAAACAAGCTTAATACCTTCTACAATAACATTGCCAGATTTGCCACTGGATCCTTATTTAGAACCCACCACTGTCACAATCTCAAACAGCTAGGATGGCTGGAACTACTTAATCAGCTTCTCTTTCACCAACTTATTTCTGCCCATAAGACCCTTCATCATCCTAGAAATACTCCTATACTAACTACCCTCATCACCCCCTACAATAATCTTAAAACCCTACGCTCATCAAGGAAACTTCTAGTATCCACTCCAAAATCTAATAACAGGGCTGGGGAATCTCTATTCTCCAGCACTGTAGGGAAAACCTGAAACCAGCTCCCTAGTGAACTAACCTCCCTCTCCTCTACACTGCTTTTCAAAAATCAACATATAACATACCTCAAGACTCGCTGGCTTTGCTCTTGCACCAACCCAGACTAAATAGCTGCTGCCTACTACTCACACCTTCACTGTTCCCAGTAGTACTGCACTGCCAGTACCTCTCATTAACCTTACAGCTTATGTGCAGTTAGCTAACCAACTCTGTACTTACTGAGTCTTTCTATATAACCAACTCAGAGTTTTAACCTGCTGTCTTAGCTGTCAACAGTATGTATGAGGCTTCAGCATCTGTATCATCGTAATCCTGCTGTATCAGATTAATCTTGCTCTTATATCAACTTAATCCTGCTCTTAACTACACCACCAAAGAATTGTATCTTAAACTGCTTGCTCATCACTCTATATACATACTTCCAGTTAATGTATATTATTCTTTCCTTTTTAATCGATGTTAAGTATCTGATCTCAAAGTCTTTATTTGTAATGCTCTTTAGTCTTATAAGGATACTCTACAAGTTGTTTACAATTGTGTTCTAGTATTACAAATATATTGTTCTTATGTTATGTTGATGTTTTTTCATCTGTGTTGGAGCTTTTCTCCCCGGGCCTCCACTGAAAATGGACATATATCCAGTTGGACTAGCCCGGTCAACAAATGTAAAATAAATAAATAATAAATAAAATAATGATGTGCTACCTCTTATTTAAGCGGTATTCTCTGTCTGTGATTTTATCCAAGACAATATACTACATGAAAAAGCAACACAACAGCAGTTTCAGATAGCAATTGATAGGACGCAGGTCTAAATCTGTGAGAATGACAGGCTATCAAACCTTAATTTCTGCTGTGACAGCATCAGTATACAAGACAACAGAAAACATATATATTTTATAATGCTTATGCTATTCAAGCATGGGGTCATTAATGTACCATTTTAGGTAGTCAAGTGCACTGCTTTTGTTTTTAAAGTAAAGTACAAATCTGGCTATTTATAATGGCTTTGCCACTCTAGATTGTATTAAATCCGTATTTTTCACAGAAAGGGAAACATTTCTACATTTTTTGCTATGCTCTTCACTTCATTTTGCATTCCAGCGTGGAAATGAACCTTATTTACATTTAGCAGCACTTAAAGAAAACATAAGCTGCCTTGTGTTTGAAATGGCATGTAGTGATCAGTGGGAGTACAGTGAAGTTCAGACCTAGCAAACAAAACATTTCTTTCATCACAGGCATGAAAACATATTCACCCTCATTCACATGACTGAGGACAGTAGAAAAAGGCAAACCTTTTTAAAAACTCCATGTACTCGGCATGCTTGATGAGCCCCGTCCTCATCATTATTGTTTGAAAACATTGTCTATCGATTGCCCAGAGCTTCACGTTCACAAGAGCTGTAAACATAAAAAGAAAAGAAAGACTTATTTTATAATGCAATATATAATCAGGAGATAGAGTCCTTGCTGACATTCAGCTAGCTTAATATATTGCATGTTATCATGCTATCAGTTCCACTTTAATCTCACAGGAAAAGTGTTGATTTTTTTTTTTTTTTTTACAAAACGTTAAGATGTTGATGAATTACTACTTGTTTCACCATATATTTGGTTTTATTCTCTTCTGCATCAGAAATTATAAATACTTGATGTACATCATAATGAACCCATATGCAAATGATAGCAAAAATTAATGTAAATGATAAAATTTAAAATCTAGTTCACAGCAACTGCTGCTAGAATTTTAACAAATTCTTAAATTATAGGCATCTCCTAGTGTTGTTTTTTTCTTTCTTACTACTGCTTTGTCTGTTCTTTCCTGCTGCCTTGTTAATGACTGATATTATCTAAGGATTTAAAGCTTATGTAGTTGAGTGACATCCAGTATAAAAATAAAATTTTCTGGAAATATTGTTATGACTTCTGGACAATATGAGCATCAGAAATGCTTCTAGCTGCTTATTATATAAGACTGGGCTTAAAATCTGTGTTGTAGTATGACAGAACACATCCCTGTGTGCTACAGCCAACATCTGTTACAGTATTTAGAATATTTTTATTATAAAAGACAGTTGGAGTG
This sequence comes from Protopterus annectens, assembly GCF_019279795.1. Taxonomy (NCBI): domain Eukaryota; kingdom Metazoa; phylum Chordata; order Ceratodontiformes; family Protopteridae; genus Protopterus; species Protopterus annectens. Next base: position 672,210,924 of record NC_056748.1, on the reverse strand, counting down.
CTGCAATATAACATTCAGAGGATAACCACGGGCATTGTATATGTATCATCCAGCAAGATTATCCAACAGCTCCTTAAATGTTGGATGCAGCATGGAACAGGACAATTAAACTTTTATAGGGTGCCAATTGAAATTCTGAGGACCAGAACTGTGATCTTCAGAACTGCAAATCTGCTAATATGAATGCCAAGGAATATACACCAAAGTAGAGACTGATATGTATCACATTATTCCTTCTTTTCTGAGATACACAAGTCTTAGTGTTAGCATAGCAGCAGTATGGGTATGCACCATCTGGAAAACCACATCAATGCTCTGTGTCAGTGTTTGCTGTTTTGGACTGGCACTGCAGTGTAGTTTTCAAAGTGAAGAACTTCAATATCAGGATTCACAGTTTCAACAGGAGGTCAATATATGTATACACATGCTTAAAACTTTTTGCAAGAGTGCAACCTGTTATGTACCATTTCTCTCAAGGCTGGAATGTCAGACATCACTGGTAAAGTACAAAGTATGCATATTACCTTCCATATTCCCTATAGGGAGGATACATATAGTTAAGTAAACCAAGCAGTGAGTATGTAGGTGATGTTCAAGCACATTAGACTGAAACTAAATATGGGTCTGAAACAATCAGATGGAAACCAGTATAGACAAGTGAAATGCCTTGGTGGTATAACACTGCCTGGAAATGGTGAAATGTAGGTATATACTAAGCTAACCACTATCAGGGCCTTTATAAGGCTAGCCATGCAACTCAACCCAGTTGTGTCCCTATATATCATAGATGGAGTATGTTGGTTAAGAAGCTTCCAGACATTATATGTGTATGTGGGGAAGGGGGTATGTTAGTTTGGGTATTATTGTTTGCCTCTGTTTATCAGACACATGGGGGCCAGACCTGGGGTTAATTTCCGATTTCTTATCGACTAGTCAAGGTTATGTTTAAAAAAGGTTAGGGAAAGACTCTGCTTCACATGGATGGACTAATGGCTTTTCCCAGAGCATGGGGATCCTATGTGGAACTCTGCCTCACCAACATCGTTTATTTATGTCACAAGCAAAATTTAAATCCTTGGATCTAGTGGTTCTAATGCTGTTCATTTTGTGGATGTCAAATTGTCCATCAGAGCTAGATATGAGGATGCCTTGTATGCCAGGCATAGACTGCCTCTCAGTAATCTGTAGGAGACATAGTATAGGGATAGAACTTTAAAACTATCCCTATGTGACAATGTGTTTATACCCTGGAATCTGCTTGCAAGGAAGCTTTGTGGGTGTTCCAACTGTTGTATACACATCTGGTCAGATACATGCCGAAGGGGGCATTATACTCGATGATAGGTCTAGTTGCAATTGCTCAGTAACCCCATAAGATCTAGCTACTGACCTCAGTATGCTAAACCAATGGTATCAAACATACCCCTTTTATTTTCAAAACATTTTCTCTTAAAAATGTACTGAGTTAGGCAAGTTAGCATTGAGCTTAAAATATACTGGATTTTAATTTGTGTTTCAAAAGATGTTTATGAATAACTGAATTGTTCTCTGTAACTTTGGAACACATGACTGAAATAATGGGCTTAACCTGAAAGGAATATATGAAACAATACTAAGAGTTATGCCTTCAGTTTTGAAAAGTTAAAACTAATTTGATTCCAGAAACACTGAAGTTGTATGACACAGGAATAAAATAAATGAATGAATAAATAAAATTGAATATTCCTATCAATGTACTGCCGAAGATTAATACTTACAGCACTACTGTAGGACTCTCAAAATTTCAATAATGTGCTCACAGTCATGGAGAGGCATTTCAGGCACTTTGTGAATGATGTGGATGACAATTAGTAAACCCAAGGCAAAGATTGCCAGATGTTTTCCACCTACTGCATTCTGCTTAAAGTAATACTGCACCCATTGGCCATAACACTAACCTAACTAGCAGTGCAATACCAATACGGTGTAACTAGAGAGTACCACAGCCACTACAACGAAACCAGGGTTTAGCTACAATGCCATTTATGTGGGCCATAACACTAACCTAACTAGCAGTGCAATACCAATATGGTGTAACTAGAGAGCACCACAGCCACTGCAACAAAGCCAGGGTTTAGCTACAATGCCATTTATGTGGGCCATAACACTAACCTAACTAGCAGTGCAATACCAATATGGTGTAACTAGAGAGTACCACAGCCACTGCAACAAAACCAGGGTTTAGTTACAATGCCATTTATGTGGGCCATAACACTAACCTAACTAGCAGTGCAATACCAATATGGTGTAACTAGAGAGTACCACAGCCACTGCAACAACACCAGGGTTTAGTTACAATGCCATTTATGTGGGCAAGAGAACTTATCACTTCACTTTACTGTTTTAGCTATGACATGGTGAAACACTATGTTATACAGAAGTGGCCTCTGCAACATGGCATGATAAGTGAACGCAGACAAATTGTGTGTGTATCCATAAAACATGTACAATGGATTGAAACATGTCTTTGGTCATCATACTCACAGTAGAAACAAGAACAAAACTCAGAGGACATCAGCGGTGAGTGGTCCAGGTGATGGTCAGTAATGTTTTACAACAGATGCACATTCCCAAGCTAGTCGCCTGAATACTAATTAAACAATAAAAGGTCATTAGTATTCCAAAATGTGGATGCTGATTGTAAATCTCAATAGTAGGAAGCTTGTCCTTTTAGTCTTCTTGATTGGCCGGTTTTCTGTTGGAATATTCTACATACTGCCATCCAAAAGATATTTTAACAAACGGACGGTTAAATATCAGAAGAAAATAGGGAATTTCTGAAAAATTGTAAATAGTTTAAAGCATTGTTACCGATAGTGTCATTGATCATTCTCCCTGTAACCATTTCTCACAACTATCCACAATTTTGCAGAACACCCCAACTTTCCACATATTTCTGCCCCATCTCTTGTGTGCAATCAAAAAAGGAAGATATTACATTTGAAAATCTAACATCTGCTCTACTGTACTGATGAAGTGTGCAGTCATGGAGACAATCATGTCTTAAGCATGTGCAGTACATCAATATAGAGTTTTTATACAATGAAATTATTTAGGTTCATAGGTAAGTACTAGGCTATCTGCCCAAGGGCATTTGTAAGCCTAGCCAGAATGTGTTGGCTTTCACCACCCCCTTAGATTAGTTCCCTGTGCCACTGTCCAGCAGAGCCACTGCAGTGATCCCTGGAGTAAATTTTCTGTTTCCCATCCACCCGTCAAGGTTTCCTTTGAAGAGTGTTAGTGAGGGGTTCTGCCTGATGTACACTGGAATCCTGTTCCAAAGCATGGGAAGTCTCTGGGATAGTTATCTATCCCTCCAGTATGTCCTATTTATCGTTGTGGTGAGGTTTATATCTCTAGATCATGTGTCTCTCTGGGATTTGATTTTTTTTTTATGTGGAGCATGTCCATCAATTCTGGGTTGGACATGGCCTTGTATGTCAGGCAGAGCTCACCTCTGAGTAAGCGGTATGCAACTGAGTACAGCTGGAGTTTCTCGAGTCGGGTTGCATAGGGCATCTGTTTGAGGCCAGTACTCCTCTTGGGTGAGGTACTTTTGTGGTCTTTCCAGCTGTTGCAGATGTCTTGTAAGGTACATCCCAAATGGGGTGTTGTATTCTATGATGGGTCTAATGAGTGATGAGTAGAGAGGCACAATAACCTCTTTTGTTCTAGATGCAAACCCTTTTGTGATTAGGTGGGCCACATAGAAGGATTTTCTAACCACCTTGGCAATATGATTATCAAAGGAGAGATTAGTCTCTACTTGGGTCCCCAGATCCCTTATTACATTTTCTGTATTTAGGGGACTACCACATATGTGGTAGTTCACGGGTACTTTGTTTTTTCCAAAGGGGATGACTATGCACTTTTTGGCATTTAGCTTGAGGCCATGATTTTGACACCAGGTATCTGTCTCAGTGAGACCGTTCTGGAGGCTGTCTGTATCAGCCAGAGAATCAATAATGGCCCCTAGTTTGCAGTCGTCTATGAACTTGGTCAGCCATAGTCCTCCTACACTTGCCTGTACCTCTGAGAAGTATATACCGAACAGGAGGGGTCCTAGGACTGAGCCCTGGGGGACGCCACTTGTAACCAGTTTAAAGTCAGATGTAGAGCCTGCAACTCTCACCATGTGGGTTCTATCCATGAGCCAGTTGGCAACCCATCTCATGACGTAGGGGTTTATGTTCAAGCTGGTGAGCTTGTCTATAATACTGTCAAAAGCCTTTGTGAGGTCTAGGTAGGCTGTGTGGACCTCCTTTCCCTTGTCTAATGCCTTGGTGACCATCTCAAAGAAGTCCACCAGGTATAGGAGGCATGATCTGCCCTTAACAAAGCCAAACTGGGTAGGGTCCAAGGTTTGGACGTTCCCAATGTCTCTGTTAATGAGTTCCATGAGAGGGGCGGGGTGAAGTTTGCACTAAACCTGTCTGCCAGAATGTTGGCAATATCAGTCGGTTCAGTGTATTTTGTGTCATTCTGCACCAACTCAGAGCAGATCTGAGAGTTTCCACTTAGGTTCTTGACATAGCTAAAGAACGCTTTGTGGTTATCTTTGGAGTCACTGGCAATTCTTCTTTTGAAACTAGCCTTGGATGATTTAATGAGGGATCAGAGGTTCTTGCTGATACTGATCAGTGATGTCTTTCCTTCTTGGGATTTTACTCTTTTCTGTACTAGTTTCCTCCTTCTGTTGTATAGCGTGTTTATGGCAGGGGTCCACCACACTGATTTCCTTTTCTTGGAGGAGTGAGTCTTGGTTTTACTTGGGATAGCACAATCCATGCATTCCTGCAGATGCTCATAGAGTGCTTTTGTAAAGGTTTCAGCAGCGTGGACAGCACTGTCCTTTAGCATGGGGGCTGTGAACCTTTCCACCTCGGTCTTAAGTAATGTGAAGTTTGCTTTTGAAAAGTTTTTCATGGTGGTTTCCTTAATTGGGGTTGGGGGCGGTATGTGGATATCCAGAGAGATTAGTCTATGGTCTGATCTAACCAGTGAGGGGTTGACCTCCGGTGTGGAACACCGGTCGCCCATGTTGATGATGACCAGGTCCAATATGTTGTTCCATCTGGTGGGGGTGTTGACCAGTTGATCCAGGGTGTTCTGAGTTTATAAATTCTAGGAAGCATTGGGCAAGGGATTTAGTACTTGAGTAGTTCTCCCAGTTTATGTTTGGGTAATTGAAATCACCCAGTATTAGGGTGTTTGGTAGGTCCTTCATATTTCCCAGTGTCTCCAGAAATGTGGAATGGGGGTCCTGGGCCATGGTGGGTGATCTGTAGCAAGTTATAATTTGGATTGCAGTTTTTCCCATTGTTAGTTGCACATGGATGATCTCTGATGCATTGTGCTGCGACACTAACCGGGAGGTGTGGGTATCCTTGATGAATATGGATACGCCCCCGCCTTTTGTGTTTCGGTGCTGGTTCTGTGGCCGAAAGATAGGGTATGAGTTATAGCCTAGTTGTGCTGAGGTGCTCTCAGGAGCCTTAAACCAGGTTTCTGTTACTGCACAGATGTCGATGTTCTCCATACTGAGGAGTACCTCGAGTGAGTGCATTTTGAGGTTTAGAGTTCTGGCTTTGAGTAGCATTACCCTCAGTTTTTGGTTACTTGTGCTATTTATGGTGGTGAGTTTGTCTTTTGAGTCTTGCCTAAAAAAGGCACTATGGGGGCGGCAAGAGCCTTGGCCAGTATTTGAAAGCCTAAGGGTGACAGGTGCAAGCCACCTCTTGCGAAGCAACCTGGCTTGTCAAGCATGTCATCCCAGGTGGACAGATACTGGATCCCCTTTGAATGACACCATAAACTTAGCCAATTGTTGAAATTGATCATTTTTTCTTTATACTGTGGCATCATTCTTGGTGAGGGCAGGATGCTACTCAGGGTCAGGGTCATACCGGCCTGGGCTACATGATCAGAGAGCTCTTCCGTGTCTCTTTTCATGTAGTCCAGAGAGGTACGTCTCAGGTCATTCACACCAACATGGACAATGTCAGAGTTGTATTTGTACTTGTAATGGAGTGACCTGAGTGCTTGTGTTATGTGGTGGATCCTGGCACCTGACAGGCAGCTAACTGTAACCTTCTCCTTGTCCAGCCTAGTTAGTGGGACATCAGTGTGCATGACTATTGAGTCGCCTATTACTAGTGTGTTGGGTATGTTATTTTGTGTTTAGGGCTGTGATTGCGTGGCGCACTGATTATGTGAAGTATGTGTTTCATAGTTGGTGATGGGGTGTGGAGGTTGCTTGGATGTCTGCTTTGGAGGTCTCTATTGCTTTTGCAGATTTTTATTTAGAGCCTCTGAGTATGTTTTCATGTATTCATGTGTGTTATTTGCCGGTGTTGGTTTATTAGGTCTATGTGAGACTGGTGGTATGTTGCAAGTATTACCCTTCTCCTCTTGACTGTCAGTTCCAGTCTTGGGTTGAGAGAGCTTTGCCTCCAGTTTGGCTGTATAATTGCATCTCTTGCATATATTAGTGTTTGGTGGTAGGAGGAGAAGGTTGTCTGTGTACATAGAAATTAAGAACTTATTAAGAAATAAGTATTAAGAAAGGTAAGCAATTTCTTCCTTAAATAATTTCATTTTATAATAGCAATAATCCACTCCTGGGTGTGAGTATCACATGATTTACTCATAGTTGGCTCCATTTGATCACTTGGGCAACCATGGGTAAATCAACGGATACCCAAATGCAGGACTGGATTACTGCTTAAGTAGAGATGGTTCTGTGGCAACATGGTAATCAAGCTGAGTCTCAAATGAGGAATGGAAACAGCTGTAGTCTGCTCATACACAGTACTGGCAGATGAGATCAGTACCCAAGGAAAATAACCCATGACTATGGAGGTGACATAGACACAAAAGTTAATATTATGTGTAACCAGAGCAATGGTTTGTGGGATGCAGGAGGTGCTCACTGGAACAAATCATGTAATGGCAGAGTATGTGCTATACATTGCAATGTGTGTAATAAATATTTTGTCTGTGGCAACATTTAGGCCTGTAGTTGCTCAAGGTTTACTGACTGCTGTAGTGGAGATATAAACCTCCAGCTAGATGAGATGACTGTGTAGGCCAAATGCATATGTTACAGGCTGTGCTCAAACCTGCCAGAATACCCAGGAGTATCCTGCAGAAGATGCACAGTGTTATGTGGCTCCAGAATATTTAACTGAAAATGAATTGGTCAAAAGGATTTTGAATGGCAATTCAAAGTTATTATACAGCTTGAAAATGTACCCATAAACTATGCAGTCACTGATTTATTCCTGTAAAAAGAAATCCCTCTTTCAGGAAGCTAAGCCAGGAGGAATCACTGCTTTTTGTGAAGAAACAGACCACAGGCTATAGTGCAATCAAATGAACCTCAAAATTGTAAATTACTCCCTGGTCAAGTCAAACCATAAATCACTAACATTCAACTTAAGATTGAATCAGAAAACATCCGCCATTACCTCTGTATTCAAAAAATATTCCAAGACTAATCCGCTAAAACCAAGTGATGACTTCAATTAATTCAAAAGCCCCTTCCATCTTGATAACCTCACTGCTTCTGCAAAATCCTGTGCTCAGATAAATAGCTGCAAAGATGCATCTGTCCCCCTCAAAAGTAAATACAATGCCAATTTGCCAATTTAAAAATAAACACAAGTGGTGGAGCCCTGATAAAAACAGGTTCTATTATAAAAGGGAAAAGAAAACATCCTTGCCTGCAACATCACTCTCAAGATGCCGAAAAGACTCTTGGTATACTTAACAAGGACCTCCAAACCCTGATCAATTCAACCGAAGCCAGATAAGAGGAACAAAGACATACTCAAGTAAAGCATAACCACAAAGCTTTTTTTAACTACATTACAAATCTCAGAAACAATGTCCAGCACTGCCCAGAGATTATAGTAATGGATATCACTTACTCCAACCAAGAGGAAATAGCAACTATACTAGCAAAAAAATTTAGTTCAAACTTCATTCCCACCTGTATTCCCAGATCACCTGCATTTACCTCTGTATTATTATTTATTTTCATAATTATTTATTTATATATTTACATATTTAAATAAATATTTACATCTTTATTTTCATAATTACCTCTGTAACTTCTTGCACCCACTTCAAATCCTTACTAAAATCACACTTAAAAACTTGCAAGATATGCCCTTGCAACCCCCCCCCCCCCCGTAATACCATCCACTCCACCCACCCACTAGCTCTCTTGGCCTCCTAACAATCTACTCTTAGCAAGCTTGGCTACTCATGTTCCCAGCTACCTACCACATAATACTAACTTCTTGTAGCAACAACTGCTAATGGCTATGTACCTCAAAAACAGATTATATCAATTGTTCACTGATGAATCTCAACTACATTTGTAACCATGTTTAGTATATGTCACCATATTTTAAAATTGTACTATGTTCTACAGTTGTTTTACATCTATGTTTTATTCTTGTCTTATGTCCTCAGCTGGACTAATGTCTATATTTAAATGCTATGTTTTTTAACTGTATAATGTAAGTAATACTTAATGTGGAGCTTTTCTCCCCGGGCCTCCGCTGAAAATGGGCCTGTGTCCAGTCGGACTCTCCCGGTCAACAAATGTAAATAAATAATAAATAAATAATTTACATCCTCTTCAGCTGTCAAAAGAACAAGTCCTCAAGGCATTATCTGTGGCCAAAAACTCTACTTCTGTGGGCTGGACAATATACCAAGCTGCTTACTAGTTACCCTGAAACATGACTTATCAGACCCTCACCCCCAAACACACACAGAGGTTATTCAATATCAGTATCCAGATAGGGTTCATGCAATTTGAACAGAGGACAGCAATAGGTAGCCCCTTGCACAAAGGTGAGGCATCAACAGACCTGGATACTTCAAGACCCATAAGACTGTCCAGCCTCATCTTTAAGGCTATGACAATGACAAGTACCAGTACCAAATTAATAAATAAGGCCATACTTGAGCAACAAACTTTCAACTCAAGCCAGTATAAATTTGACAAGGTCAAATCTTGATTAACTTCTTTAAAAAAGTTACTGAAGCAATGGATGAGGGCAAATCTGTAGACAAGGAATACTAAGACATTGCAAAGGCATTCAACAGCATCCCAAACTCAGGTATCATACATAAAACTCTCCCAAGTTAAATTAATTCCAATATAATTGGATACTAAACTGACTCACACATAGAACCTAGAAAATTAGGGTGGATGGCTCTACCATCTCCAAAAGACCTGCCTTTAGTAGTGTATCGCAAAGTCTACTCCTTGGATCACTTCTCTTTTGCATATATATTTTTGGATGTCAAAGCAAATGTTAAGGGTTTACTGCTGACTAAGTTTGCAAGTGACTGTAAACTTGATGCCATTACAAACAAACTGCTAAGAAATGAATAATTATATCCTCTGGAAAGCATGACTCCCCTTATCACTTTGACAACATACCCATAAAATTTGATCCTATAGTCACTATTGTAAGGAAGCACTTTTTCATTGTGTAGCTTATATCTAAATGTCCATAGATGTAAACATTCAATTGTTCTGAGCTCTTATCAGGCTGATCATTAAACATAATGCCGCATTTGTTATGTGCTAGTCCAAACACTTGTCTCAAATGGAGTGTCCAAAACATTTTCTCATTAAAAAATGAAGGGCCTAAATCATAAAAACTATAAGGCCATCTCAAAAGCTTGTCTCTGTAATCTGTATCACACGTGCTGCTAAGAAGAGATCTCTGTCTTGCAAAAACATCCTCAATACACCAACAGTAGCATGAACACCCAGTCAAGAGATTTCAATATTTCTTGCAACATAAATAGAACATCTCGGAGAGATATGTATGTATTACATACAATAACCCTTCTGTGGAACTGTCTTCCATTCTGCATAAAGCAAACTACTTGTCTTACTTTATTCTAATATAATTTTGATAAATGGATCAGAAATTGCAAACTTACACCTGGCTTAGCATCTATATCCCACATGGAGAGGTGCTAAAAGTAAATGCCCCAACGTTTCATTATTCTGACCACTTTTGGGTTGTTTGTAGATGAATAGAAGATCTAGAACCTAGCATGGGAGTGTAAGGTTAGGCTTTTTAAGATCCTCACAGATTAACATCCTAGTAAGTATCCAAGAACCCAGCACCTTATGGATCTATGCTGCTTATTGTACTGAAAGGTGTGTAAGAGAGTCTAATGTAGTTAGGCAGTCTAGGGCAGGTAAGCAAACCATGTCGACAGCAGTTAATAAGAAACAGCTTTTTCTAGAACTATATTCTTGTCACAAACCCTTGAAAAGTTGACTTCCTATGATCGAGATCTTAAATGGTCGCTTTGGAATCTCCACAAAGTTTTGAGTGAAGAAAGAATGTGAACTGAGAATAGAGAGTTCCTAAAGCTTGGCGTTCTTAAGTAGAAGAAAAGCCCATGCGTGTATAACAACTCTGATCTGAAACATATCTCACTCTAAGTGACTACTGTAAACAAACTGAAAATCTGATGGGATTTGTTATAAAACAAATACACACAGATATAGACAGAAAGAAAGAGTTATTAGGCCAGGTACCCTTGAGGACTATTTTTGTTCTTGTACATAATATTTAAGAAATGTTTTTTTTTATTAATTTAAGATTCAAGCTGCATTTTGACACTGGTTGAATGAATCTGATTTTAGTCCATTTAGAAAACAGCAAGCATCATTGTTTCTGTTAATGCAACATGAAGCAAGTTTTTTTGCTTGACACCTAAATCATTCACCTAGTTCCACTTGGAATGCCCCAGTGATTGGGAATGCAGGCAAAAGAAAGTTCATTACAACTGTGATTTTCCAAGCTACTTGACATGTCTGAGTTTAACTTGTTTTTTCCTATACTTCACTTGAAGTGAATCCTACTTCATAAAGTGGAAGGAAAACTGGATTAAACTGAATGTATATAATTTGAAGTGCTAAACTGATAAAAGTGGGATAATGTTATTACCTTGTGCCTTAGCAGGGTTTTCTTTGGGGAAAAATTATCCTTGTGGCAGTAAAAGGAGTTTCTCTGAGCAGCTTATATATCTGTGTTTCCATACAGGGATACACAAGGGCTGAAGGGATCCTTGCGGCTGTAAAATGGCTGCTTTGGAAAGTCTTTTGCACATATAAGGATTTGTTTCAGGAAAAGAATCTTTATGGCAGTAAGAAACAGGCCCTGAAGAAAATTTCTTATTGAGTCCCATAAATTCAGAACTTGTATGTATCTTCTTTAACTGCTGGTATTCTTTACACTGCACGTATAGAGTTGGAGTACGCTACAACGTGGAGAAATTGAGATGTTTTAGGTTCTAACAAGGCTTTCGTAAGCTCTCTGGTAGCTCAGTTAGGAAAAAAAAGTGCAGTCACAGATCAGTATGTGCATAGGCTTCAGGCATCTCTTCAAGAAAGAAATGCAGACACTGGCTAGCACATATTCTGCCTTCAACAACAACCATTGGCTATGATGTCCCAGCTACCTATCTTATTAGAAAAAAAATATGCCCTTGAAGAATCTTGGGGAAAAAAGTGAGGCTGAGCCTTACTTGGTACCATTTAACACATTTACAGCTATGGACCATACCTCTCAACTGTCCAAATTTTTGCAGAATGACCAGATTGTTTGGTCTGTTCCTCATAAAATTTGAGGTTTTCTTGCAAACTAGTGGGGATTTAAGTCACTAAATAGTGACAAACATTTGAGTTACAGACTTCCTATCCTTCAGCAAATGCATGCTGACACAAATCCTGATATTCTGTCACCTTCCATGGTTGTAAGAGCAATATTTAGAATTTGTACCTATTTTGCCCCTTTTCCCCCATAAGTTTTGGCATTGTCCAGATTTCTTGTGCTAGGAGGTTGACAGGTATACTATGGACAACTGACCCAAGCTAAGTCAGAATTGTATCCTTGTATTTTGCCAAGGACTCACTAAAAGCATACACAGACCTTGAGAATGTTGATGTAAATGACTTACAGAAACTGAAAGAAGAAATTTCACATCTGCAGGGAAAAGCATAGTTAAAGTATATAATTTACCCAAATCCTTAAACCTCTGTATAGGGCTGGGGTTCTCCTGATGCTCAGTTTCTTAAGTTCCAGAAAAGGACATTTAGTATGGAGAGATCATTACGGTCAAACAGTCTGATTTAATGTGCATTCAAAACTAAGGCTAAAAATCTAGTAAACAATTAATATACAGATAACTACCCCCATTCTGTATATAAATGCTTAGAAAGTTTTAGCCTAAAAAAAAGCTTAAAGCTCCCTATCACTATAAAGGAACTGTTATCTTAGAATGATTCCAAGTCTTCTGAACAGAAAGTTTCCTCATAAGAGCATTTACAATTCAATGAAATTTTAAATCATACGTTAGACTTGCTTGCATAAAATGGTAAGAGCAGGTCTTCACATAAATGTTTCTTTGCCTTTAAACAAGAGAAAATATCACCATTTAAGATGGATTGTTTTTATTTGTATAGAAAAAAGCAAGTAACTAATTGCTGTTGAGTTACTGGTAGCAATACTATGAATGCAAAAGCTGATAATGCCAGACAACAAGCTGTATTTGAAAGCATGCCTATAGAACATAATAATAGTACTGAATTTTTAACTCCCAGAAATTTATTTTTGTAACAGTACAGTTGCTGAAATTGTCAAATTAACATTGTAGTATACGGAAAAGAAACATGAGGACTGTTATGCTCAGGATGCATGAACATACTAGTTAGATTACAAAAACTGTGTAAGTATGAGACTAATAAATGTAACATGAAAGTTATAGGTACACATGTAGATAAATAGGAGACCCTACAACAAAGGAAGAATTATAAACTCATCTAGGTAAACAATTACACCAAGTAACTCTAGTAAACAATTATTATACAGATAACTACCCCCATGACATTCCCGAATTTAAAAACTTTCAGCCAGACACATTGCCAGAAATCCTTAGCCACATTAAAAAATATAAGTAAAATCTATAAATGAGCTAAGATATGGATTAGAGTAGATGGATTATGCAGTTCTGATTCTGAGTTCTGACAAAAGGACACCAGATGTAAACAATTAAACAAATAAATAGACATCAGTAGGGAGAGTGACCATCTGATAGTGAGTCTTGAAAAAAGACATTGGTTGATAAAATGAAACAGGTTGCAACTGAAACTGGCAAGAAGATCCAACAGTAATGAATACAGTAAGGCATGCAGAGGTAGAAACAGGGTAAGATATAGGTGAACTCCATACTGAAAAAAGGTGAACTTAAGCAGAACTGCAAGTTTCTCCCTGTTATACCAAAGCACAGACCCAGTCTGAAACAGAAGCAGGCCTGTAAGAGTGAAAAAGTAAAAAAAGACAGAGAAACTACCAATACCCCTGGTGGAAGAGAATTACTTTCATTAGTTACCTTTTATAGAAGATGAATGAGATGAAGGGGAGAAACGTCTGCATACATTTGTAGGACAAAAGACCACAGCTTCTTCCTCGTGTTAGCACTCATAACAGGAACAGTGACTAGATTTTCAGATAAACCATGTCAGTTTCAAGAAAGTTCAGGAAAAACAAACATATGATAAACTGTGCTAGAGAAAATATAAGAGGAGGAGATTATAAAAAGTATAACAGCATAGCCTCCCGTCATACTTCGAGTTAAACAATGAATTGCTCTATACATTTTCCAAACATAGGACAAATCTGGTATTAGTTCACATGCCTTTAGAATGCTTGCAATGAAGTTGGCTTGTAGACACATTCTGGGTGGCTATTATAGGCAAACAAGACAAAATCTAGAAGTTTAGCTAGCTTTCCTAAAATAGACTTCTAAAATATTTGTATTGCTTATCAATAATAATATGCATATATATATATATATATATATATATATATATATATATATATATATATATATATATATATATATATATATATATATATATATATATATATCTCAATATGGACATTTCTAACATATCAAAACTAGAAAATCTCTTCATATAATCTAATCTCATTCTAATTATAAACTCAGAAAAAATGTTCTAAGAATCATCATTACATACTAAAATGCAAACATTTTTTATATCAACATAGAACAGACTAGTATTATAGATCAGGTATTAACCTAGATTATAAAGCTACCCATATAACAATATATTTTTAACTCCATACTAATAAATCCAATGTATATAGAAAATATATCTATATATATATATATATATATATATATATATATATATATATATATATATAGGCATATTATTATCAGTTAACAGTGGTATATAATTCAAGTGCACTAGATAAGTGTACTTCAACTACTTAAAACTGTCCATATATATTTTAAAAATGCAATATATACTTCTTAGTTGTGGTTTATTTATAGTATTTTATAATTAGCTACATTTCCTGTGAAGTCCTATATTCTTTCTGGGACCCACATGAGTATTTAGTCTGGGTAAATTTGCTGATGTCTGTATTCTACTATTTATTAGTATAAAGATGCACTAATTTGTCTATCATATCTTTATTTGGTCATTAAGTGAATGTTCAATGTTGTTCTATATGTATATTTTGTTAATTTTGTACAGAATGCTCTGTGTCTTTTAGCTAAAGCCAATAGAGTTATACTCCATAAACCGTCTATTATGTACATTAGTTTACTTTGATACGTTTTTATTATTTAATGGTGGGGAGTGCTTTTTGATTATATGAAGTAATTTCAAGCAGTTAATAATGTGATCTATATAGTTAGCACTCCTATTGTAATAAGGAATGAAATGGTGAGTTACAGATTTCAGTAATCTATAGAGTTTTAGTGTGTAGACAGGTATATATTTATAACAATGTTTTAGTAATGCATTTATGAGTATAACACCCAAGTATATGTATTACTTGGGCCTAAATGGAGTTAACATTCACATTCTTATATGCAACTAGGGTTTGATGAATACAGTCCCTGTATGGTTACAGGGATATAGCCATTTTTGAGTGAATGGGACCAGCACAATGACATCACTGAGCTAGCGTATTGATGCACAGCCAATGGAACGAGCAATATTTTGTAAATAAATAGTTGAAGTTGACAATGGTAGGCAAGTTGCATAATTGTAGCTATATCATCGCCTGTTAAATTGACAATCTATTTAGTGGAAAGCTGGTGGAGACATATATTATCATGTTCAGAACAAGGTACAATATACTCTATGTCCAGGAGTAAGTACAATATTTATTTGAGTGGTCACATGTTTTTCGTGTGATGGCTTTTACAACTGTATAGTTGCTTTTTCTTAAATCTATAGAGATTTAAATATAAAGCCTCATTCTAGGGATATGAAGTTTTAATACAAACAACAATATGACTAGCATTTATTTAGTTAAGCTAGTGGGGATGAATTTGTTTGTCCACGATCTACATTGGAAAGAATAAGCCAAAGTCGGCACATTGCTACATGAGTTATATTTATATATCAAAACAGCAAAGTGATGGAATTGTTTACATCGGCTTGAGCCAGTACATGAATGAATGTATTATGCATTGTAAATGGGATATATTATACAAGTATAAGTAATGCATATTCATCTGTACAGAGATGTGTTTTTATATTTTTAGTGATTGTGATCGTAAGTTATACAAAGTTTGGTAGTTTGTAAGAATGTCTTTTTAAATTAAACTAGAGAAGAAACGATGATGCCCCTCACATAATTAGGGGGCGTACATGCTGTGATATGATTTGTTGAATGAAAAGTTTGAACTTAATGAGTGATAGGAGGTATTTAAAAATTGCTTTTTACAAGTTTTTACATATGTACATGGTCTGATGAAGCCACAGTACGTGGTGAAAGTGCTTACCTACAAATAAATGTGTTATATACTTTTACTGGATGGTCTTTGGAGTCGTGCTTCAGTGTACCCCGTTACTGTTTTTTTTTTTTTTTTTTTGCTAAAACAGAAATATGCTTTCAGACCCTACTGAGCTCTGTCACTGCACTGCTCATCTCCCCTACTGAGCTCTGTCTCTGCACTGCTTGTCTCCCCTAATGAACTCTGTCTCTGTACTGCTTGTCTCCCCTACTGAGCACTGTCTCTGCACTGCTTGTCTGCTCTACTGAGCTCTGTCACTGCACTGCTTGTCTCCCCTACTCAGCTCTGTCTCTACACTGCTTGGCTCCCCTACTCAGCTCTGTCACTGCACTGCTTGTCTCCCCTACTGAGCTCTGTCACTGCACTGCTTGTCTCCTTTACTGAGCTCTTTCACTGTACTGCTTGTCTCCCCTACTCAGCTCTGTCTCTACACTGTTTGTCTCCCCTACTGAGCTCTGTCTCTGCACTGCTTGTCTCCCCTAATGAACTCTGTCTTGGCACTGCTTGTCTCCCCTACTGAGCACTGTCCCTGCACTGCTTGTCTCCCCTACTGAGCACTGTCTCTGCACTGCTTGTCTGCTCTACTCAGCTCTGTCTCTGCACTGCTTGTCTCCCCTAATGAACTCTGTCTCAGCACTGCTTGTCTCCCCTACTGAGCACTGTCCCTGCACTGCTTGTCTCCTCTACTGAGCTCTGTCACTACACTGCTTGTCTCCTTTACTGAGCTCTTTCACTGTACCTCTTGTCTCCCCTACTGAGCTCTGTCACTGCACTGCTTGGCTCCCCTACTCAGCTCTGTCACTGCACTGCTTGTCTCCCCTACTGAGCTCTGTCACTGCACTGCTTGTCCCCACTGCAAATATGCAATCTACAATGATTAAAACACATGAATACAGACATAGTTGAGGAATATGCATAAAAAACACATATCAGTTTGCAATGCGTACGTTAAGTATGGCTACCGCCATTGCACCATTCCATTCTCGTTATTCTTTTTTCTCGTTCTCTGTTACTGTCACTCTCGCCCCACCCTCTGTTACTGTCACTCTCGCCCCACCCCAAGATATATAATCTTCTCACTGGGATTACCTGCCACCTTTTTTTTTATCACCATTCAAGATCTGAATAATTTCTCTGATGATGATATTCTCATACAGTGTGCTGCTTTCCACTGACCCTTACATTACCTCATACTCTAGCCTAATGATCTTATGCAGAAAAAAACATCAACATCTTGAGCTATCTTTTCAATTATAATGTAATCCTGTAGCTTGATAACTATAAGTACATCCATTACTCCTAAAGCTGTTTATCTAATTGCAGAACTGCAAGGCACCAAACCCCCAACTTAGTTGTTTCTCCTAACTAGTTAATTCATAAATCCTGCATATGAAAATACACAGCAACATTTTGATAAAGCTTCTGGCTTTCTAAGTGTTAAATTGACGGTCCTGCATTTGCTGTACCCTAAGGATTCTACAATCTACCCTGTGCTTTAATGACATGACCTGTTAGTAATTATTATTTTACAGTTTAGGAATGACAGATTAAGATATTTTGACCTAATGTGTGAACAAAATCTTTTGCATATGTGATCAGTCCTACTTTAACTCCTGGCTGTCTTTTTTCCCTCCCTTTTTTGTTCTTTTGGGTTCCAGCCACATTTTAGATGAAAAAAAACGAAACTTTTTCAAATCATATGCACCTCTGCAACAATAAAGCTACTTGTTTTTCCTGCATTTGTTTAAACAATCTAACCTTTCCAGTCTACAGAACTCTTTAGAAACTAAGGCATTATCCTAGTCAGGGACCTCACCAGTGACTTTAATTTGACAGTAACTCTATGCTCTATGTAATGATTTCCTTTTAATCCATGCTTTAATGATGCAGTTTTCATATCCTGATCACAATTTAAAACCCCTTGCCTTGTAGTTATTTTTTCAACATGTAGTACATTGTGTTATATCAGTGCATACAGAGCTGAGCTAGGTATTTACACTCCATTGAATCAAAGCTACCACATTTTTTAAATTATCCATCAGGTCCCCATCTCTAAGACTATAAATGCTGTACTCAACAATGTATACTTGTAAATAAATAAATCTGCAGTGTATACAGAAATAATTACCTGCGGGGAAAGCCATGAGCAGTATATACAAAAGTGCATCCACTGAGGACTAGACCCAAAATATTCCACATGACAGACTATAAATTGTAAATTCCTTGACAACTCCATTCTTTGGTTGCTCAACCTTATTCGTCTCTCATCCCTTAATAGCTCAATGTTTAGAGTCCAATGATAGGCTCTGCTGTAATCTAACTTTATCATAACACAGCTGTAGTGCTGAAAATATCCCAATATGTTATATAACAGTGCAAGAATTTCATTATAATTAAAGTATATGAAAACTTGTTCCACTTCCAATTGCTTTTTGCTTTAAGTCAATGTCCTGAACTAGAACAGTGGCTACCACTGATGCTGTTTGATAGAAAGAAGCAGGCATTCTTTAAATATATATCTATAATAGGATCTTTGTTTTTCTGAGACTTTGCTACTTTCTGACTCACATATCTGCCTCATAAATTATCTAATTATGTTGACAAAAAACACTGTAGCAGTTCTTTCTGGCAGCTTCATGAATCAATTGTCAGGTGAAATTTCTTGCCTACTACAAGTTACAGCTTTGATGGTACAACTTAAGTATTGTAGTCTGAAGCATAACAGCTATTATCCTTTTGAGCAGTTTGTAAAACTAAGGATCTGTGTTTCATACAATAAAAAACATGATGATCCTCAACATGCCACTCTGGTATTCCAAAGTGAGTTACCCTTAATTCAGAAAGCATTGCTTGGGTTATATATAAATGGTGCAACTTCGGGTCATACTCTGATGTTTCTTTTTTTCTACCTGTCACACAGTATTTTGCTGTAATATACTCTGTAAATATTAACACACATTAACAAACAACTGCATGTCTGTTCCTGCAGATGTCTGATGCTTGATAAATTCCACTAGATTAGAACATTGGCTAATGCATTCTTTACTGAGCTCCAAACTCTTACTTTTAAATAAATACAACAGCATTTGTTTTGGATTTTTGTGGCTATCATGCTCATATGTGGCATGAGAGGATGGGTGTGAATTTAGCAGAAAAGCTAAATTGCATTTGGCAAGGCAACTATGCTCTCCTGTTCACCAATTAAATAATTAATAAAGTAAGTGCAGTCTGGGAAGGCATATGGCTTTCTTATTTATTATCATAACATAACCAGGTAGATTGGCTGGTCCTCAATCTTTTTTCAATCGTGTCCCAGGCATACAGAACAACTGTGCAAAACAAAACTGTGGTCGTTAGTAGTGCAAGCTCAGGTGTTTGAAACAACAGTGCAAAACATAACCGTGGTAGTTAGTAGTGCAAGCTCAGGTGTGTGAAACAACAGTGCAAAGCATAACCGTGATCATTAGTAGTGCAGGCTCAGCTGTGAGAAATAACAGTGCAAAACATAACCGTAGTTGTTAGTAGTGCAGGCTCAGGTGTGTGAAACGTGAAACAATAGATTATGGCTGTAGGCACTGAATTCCAGCTCTCTGAATCAGTTATGGTTAAAATAAAATAAAATTTGATTAACCTAGGATGTAATGTAAATTCCATAAAAAATGTAAAACAAAAAGTTCCATTTATCAAATTCCACAAGGATTATGCCAGTGAAGTGAAAGCTGGATGATAATGTGGGGAAGATGATAAAGTCTTGCCAGCAACTGCAGAAATTTAAAGACAAACTGATGTGCTGCAAAAGGAGTTCAGTCAGAAATTATTTAACAATCCTGAGTATTTGAGAGGCAAAGGGGGTTCAGGTATGCATTTCATTCATCCAACATTTTCTTGATCAAATGCTCTTCTCACTGCAACAGTCTGTGTAATGTGAAGTGAGCCCATTGCTCCTTCTTGCTCAGGACTTTCTGTTTCTACCTGACCAGTCATATAACAAACGTTGCCAGTAATCAGGTCATGACCCAAAAAGGTGCAATGACTGCAGCCAGATCAAGACCAAAAGCAAGGCAAACTTGCAACAAACTTAGAATCAGTTGAACAGGCCAAGGGTGAACAATGTTAAAACTTTCTTCTGTTGTTACTCTAGAACTCCATTAATTCTCTGGGTATGTAAGTGGAAGAAGTGCTAAAGTTAAAAGTAACTGCATACTTAACACTGATGTCTGCAATTGAGTGTGCGAGACTTGTACGGCCAGCTATGTCATCCTAAGTAACTGAACACAGTTGTCTGCAATGGAGTGGGTGAGACTTGTACAGCTAGCTATGTCATACTAAGTAACTGAACACAGATGTCTGCAACTGAGAGCACGAGACTTGTACGGCCAGCTATGTCATACTAAGTAACTGAACACAGATGTCTGCAATGGAGTGGGTGAGACTTGTACGGCTAGCTAAATCATACTAAGTAACTGAACACAGATGTCTGCAATGTAGTGGGTGAGACCTGTATGGCTAGCTATGTCATCCTAAGTAACTGAACACAGATGTCTGCAATGGAGTGGGTGAGACTTGTACGGCCAGCTATGTCATCCTAAGTAACTGAACACAGATGTCTGCAATGGAGTGGGTGAGACTTGTACGGCTAGCTAAATCATACTAAGTAACTGAACACAGATGTCTGCAATGTAGTGGGTGAGACCTGTATGGCTAGCTATGTCATCCTAAGTAACTGAACACAGATGTCTGCAATGGAGTGGGTGAGACTTGTACGGCCAGCTATGTCATCCTAAGTAACTGAACACAGATGTCTGCAATGGAGTGGGTGAGACTTGTACGGCTAGCTATGTCATACTAAGTAACTGAACACAGATGTCTGCAATGTAGTGGGCGAGACCTGTATGGCCAGCTATGTCATACTAAGTAACTGGGTTTTCTGTGAAGAAAGAGGGAGAGAAAGAGAGAGATAGAGATCTAGTTTACATGACTGACATTTCAGCACATCAAATTTCATATGGTCAAGATCATATGATCAATGTTTTAAAAAGTAGAAAAACACCAGAAACACAGCTTACTCCACACATCTCCTTCTAATTATATGCATCAATTCTGAGACTATGCTAAAGTAAGGAAAAGGGCAAATTCCCCAATCCCCACTATTCTGCGATCTCAGTACCACTAAGGGTTTTATGTTTCAGAACATTGATTTTATGGTCTTGCTCATATGAAATTTCAACATTCAGGAAAGTCACTCTTCTATGTTAGACAGAGATATATACAGATATGTTGCCATAGACAAGAAGAAAACATGCAGATTCCATGTAGACAGTGACAGGATGCTAGGTGTAAGGCCTGGACCCTTGAAGTGTCAGGCAAAGTTCTTACCACTGACCCACCACATTGCCTAAGTTGCCAATGACCTAGTGAAAGAAATGAAGTGTAGCCAAGTATGAGCTAATTAATGATCTCAACAGAAGTTAGGACTTTTAACGTTCACATCTGCAGGGGAAAGCATAGTTAAAGTGAATAATTTATCCAAATCCTTAAACTTCTGAAAAATTTACTGGTGGTGCTGACATGCTCATTTTGTTACGTTTAAAGAAAGCAGCACATAGGTTTGAATGTGGAGTTAAGCAGTTTATAACCTGGAAGAACGATTTCCAAAGGTGCTTGGTATAACCTCGAATGACAGGACTTTAGGGAACTAAAACAGTGAATACAAATAGCCAAAATACCCCAAGGATAAATGTTGCAATTGTAAGCACTTTTTGTAAGGGGTAGTCCTCCCTGCACTCCCATGTGGGGACAAACGGGGCATACCACCTGAACGTGTATATGCCAATGCCATGTCCACCCAGACAGAAAAAAGGGAGAAGACAAGGACATCAATAATCTCTAATCAGCTATAGAAAAATACACAAGTGACTCTTCACTTATCTGATCTGCCCCAGCTCTCTCAACTATAAAAAACGAACAAAACCAAACCTACTTCACATCAATGAAATGTGGATTTCTAATGCTTACTATTGAATCCAAAAAAAAAAAAAAAACGAATTAATGCTATTCTGGCCAAAACAACTACAAGTTCAAAACTTTTACATCTAACCCATAGACAAAGCCATGAATGAAGTAATAACACAAATGAAACCACTTGGTGTTACCATAGACAAAAAGCCTTAAATTTGACCAGAAAATACTTCAGGCCATTAAATAATACACATGTAACTACGAAACCTGGCACTATCTAACAGAACAAGCTAAGAAAAGCATTGCCTCCTCCTGCTTTCTCCTTAGCCTCCTCTGTGTATCCCTGATACTTACAAACCTACGCTCCACCTACAAAACAAAACTAAACTAGAAGCTTGACACATAAAAATAGCCAAGTTTGAAGCCAACCTCTCAAATAACACACATCATAGCACAGCTTGCAAAATGGTGAATTGGATAAAGCTGCCACACTACCTATACTATACACAACTCCTAACAGCTCATGCTCTCATTTGCAAAAAGGACTCCTGCCCATCCCTATAGACCATCATGCTACTATATACACCAAACAGAGAATAAGGATCTAATGATACATCTCTGGTAATCACTATAAAGTCAAACAATTCATCAGAAGACATTATATATTCTAGCTATGTCTGAAAACTATGGAACTCCTTCCCACCTCATATATGGTAAATTAACAAATTAAATTTCTTCAAATTACAACTGAGACAAGACCTTCACAGCTCCTGGCTGTGTACATGCATCTTACCAGGATAATTACAGTATATATTACTCAAAATAGCAATGCCAGCTGTTAAACCCCTACATGGACATTTTGATCTCCTGTTTATTAATCCCTGCAAAGAAAAATCACCTCAGAATGAGAGTAACCTACAAACGTTTATGTAAACACCTCTATGTAATTATATTGTGCTGTTTTATGTAAATATCTTTAATTCTTCCTTACTATGTAAACAGATGCACAGAAATAAAAAATAATGTAAAATATGTTTTTTTTTTATTTTTATATTTTATCTATGCTTTTACATTATATTGTAACTTAGTAAATTCTTAGCAAAAAGTTGTTAAAAACAGGCAGCTCTTAACAGTCAAACTATATTGGTAATGATGTCAATACATAAATAAATACATAAATAAAAATAAATGCATAAACTTTCACTCTCCATGCTATCTGCATGTGCATTTCCTGCCGTAAATTGTAATGCATTTTGACATAATGGGCCGGATTCCAAAAGAGTTGCTGTCAAGTGTAGGTCTGCTCTAATTTTAGAGACCTGCTCAGAGTGCGAGTGACTTACTTTGGTTAAGGCCTACTAAGAGGGACAGAGACCTGCTCTGAGCTTGCTCTCAGTGTAAGTGGTGATTTACATCAAGAGCAAGTCTTTTGGAATCAAGCCCAGTCCCTTTGTTTGCAGTAATACCTAACAGTACAAATCTAAAGTTAAATGTAGCAGTTCACCTGGGCAACTGTACAGTTGTCTATTTTCATATTTTGACTCATTAAGAAACTGCTGACACACATAGATTACCGTTTAAAGGTAATGAATGTATGTGCAAATGGGACTTATGATACTAGAGAAAGCAGGCATAGGTGAAAAACTGGGATGGGGTAAAAGCGTATTTTGGATTATTTTAAGATATGTGTTACATTTCAACAGTCTATCATTTTTAAGATATATTTTCTATATTGGATGCACTCCAAAAATGCCCATTAACTGTATTTAGGAAGGCAGCCTTCATAATTACAAACTGTTACCATTTGAAATGATTAATTGTGGTGTCATTTTTTTATATCACAAAATCCTGGCATTTTAACAGGGATGTGTAAACTTTTTATATCAACTGTGTGTGTGTGTGTGTGTGTGTGTGTGTGTGTGTGTGTGTGTGTGTGTGTATATATCTATATATATCTATATATATATATATATATATATATATATATATATATATATATATCATGTCTTAGATACTAAGTGAGAGTTACTGTTTTTTTCATTTTTGGTTAATGAAGACAGTTTTCTCTGGCTACTTGCATGGTATATTATCTATTTCTCTGTCTGTACATACATCTTCCCTGAGACATGTAGGCTGTAGAGAAGAGGTGTTTAAGTCCTACAAAAAGATACTTATTTCTTGAGTGCTGTTTTATTTCTTAAAATCAATGGTTTTGTGGTACTGGCTCTGACATGTGGTAAAGTATCCATGATTTAAAAGTGTAGTTTAAAAGCTATAATCTGAGGCTGGCAAGCAGCAGACGTTATAACCCAGCACTATTATCTATCATGTTTTCTGTTTTTTGCCATTATCAGTGGTTCCAGAGACTGAGATAAAACATAGCAAGTCATTTGCTCATATATCTCATAAGAGTGAGATCATTAGATATTTATTTTTTCAACAACTGCAAAAAACCTGATGCTAACACAGAAAATGTAGTTTATGATTAAGAAAATTATCTAACTTTTTCATTTCATCTTCTTCAGACTACAACCGTAGGATTCATAGATATTATGTGTATGCTTTAAGGCTATCTGCACTATCTGCAAATGGAATCAGCTCAGCTCTGATTCATAGAGATCACTTACGTGAATGTGCATTGGCTACAAAGGAGCATAAGCAAATTAACTTATGAAATCATTAATCTGCTTTTCTACACAGCCTGCAGATATGTTACACAACGAGGACTCTTACCAACCTATCTACTTTGCAATACACAAAAATACTGTGACTTGTTGCACCTTGCTCCCTTTCGAAATGTGTAACAGTGGACACTGTTACCTTGGAATGACTCCAGTTATTCTAATACTGTTTGTCTGAGTTTGGAGATACGGGTGCAGAGGAGCAAGGGTTTTTCCCAGCATAAGCTGGGTTGTACTTTCAGCAAGTGCTTGGCGTTGTGGTGCACTCTCATTTCCTGTGGAGTTACTAACTTGTTGCAGGGTGTAAGATTCTGCCATTAAACTTCTCAACTGTGTACTATTTTCCTTAGGCTTCATCTTAAACATAACTATATTATCATAAACATCATCTTCAACAGCTATTCTACTGCTGATATTCTCCATATTTATTAACATAGTGGAACTGATTGTTTTTGCTGCTGACACTATAAGAACTTATTTGAAGAAATTACTATAAAGAAATAGGATATACTACTAAATGCCTATTAAGGATGTGTGGGGACCCTTGCCATGCATACTACCTTTGTTGCTATTATAGGATCATAGGAGGTCACTAGGCTATTGGTCCTTGTAAGCCTAGCCAAGAGTTTAGCTCATGTTTAGACAAGTCAGCACCCGATGTCCCTGTCCAGCATGGACTCAAGTGGAATCCAAAGGTATATTTTCTGTTTCCCATCCAGTTATCCAGGTTGCACTTAAAAAAGGGTGAAGAGGTACTCTGCTTGATGTGGAGAGGGAATCTATTCCCTAGATGGGGGAGTCTTTGGGACACAGATCCATCCTGCCAACAAGTCCTGTTGATGTCACAGACCAGGTTGAGGCTGCAAGTGCGAGTTACTTGAGTAGAGCTTAACTTGCAGATATGTAGTAGTCCCATCAAGGTGGGGCCTGTGATCACCTTGTAGACAGTGGAGATTTCCAAACTCTGGACCCCACACAGTTTGGGTTTGTAAAAGGCAGATCATGTCTCCTAAACCTGATAGACTTCTTTGAAGCACAGCCTATCTAGATCTCACCAAGACATTCAACACCATCCCCCACTCTGGAATTATAGATAATCTCACTAAACTAGGTATAAATCCGTATGTCACAAGATGGGTTGCCAACTGGCTTACTGACAGAACCCACACTGTGAAAGTAGCAGACTCCAAATCAGACTTCAGACCAGTGACAAGTGGAGTACCACAGGGTTCAGTCCTGAGTCCTCTCCTGTTTGGTATCTACTTCTCTGAAGTACAGGCTAACACAGAAGGTCTTTGGCTAACTAAATTTGCAGATGACTGCAAACTAGGAGCCACAATTGAAACTCCTAACAATGTGGACATTCTACAAAAGTAGCCTCACTGAGACAGATTTCTGGTGTCAAAGACATGGTCTCAAGCTCAATGCCAAAAAGTGCATTTTCATCCCCTTTGGTAAAAACTCTGTACCCATGAACTACCACATAGGCGGTAGTCTACTTAACACCGAAAGTGTGATAAGAGACCTTGGGACATAGGTAGACAGTAGTCTCTCCTTTGATAATCACATCGCCACAGTGGTCAGGAAATCCTTCTACGTGGCACACCTCATCACAAAAGGTTTCTCATCCAGAAAAAAAGAGGTCATTGTTCCCCTCTACTCATCACTCATTAGACCCATTATAGAGTACAATGCCCCTTTTGGTATGTACCTCACAAGACATCTACAACACCTGGAAATGCCACAAAAATACCTCATAAAGAGGATTACTGGCCTCAAACAGATGCCTTACGCAGACCGTCTCAGAAAACTCCAGCTTTACTCCATCGCATATCGCCTACTCAGAGGCGATCTCTGCCTAACATACAAAGCTATGTCAAACCCAGAGCTGCTGGACATGCTCCACTTAAAGAAATCCCAATCCCTCTGAGCTACACGCTCTAGGGACCTAAACCTTGTCACCACAATAAACAGAACATGCTGGAGGGATATATTCCTGTCCCAGAGACTTCCCATACTCTGGAACAGACTACCTATCTATGTTAAACAGAGCTCCTCATTAGCACTCTTCAAGAAAAATCTTGATGATTGGATGGGTAATAGGAAATTCACCCCGGGGATCACTTCTGTGGTTGTACTTGACAGAGGCACAGGAAAATAATTTTCTTGGGTTGCAAAAGCCAGGGTACCTTTTTGGCTAGGCTTGTATAGGCCCTAGGGCCAATAGCCTAATACCTACCTATGAACCTATGCCAGACAGAGGTCACCTTTGAGGAGTCTGTATGAAATAGAGTAGAAGGATACGGCTTTTAGCCTATCTGTGCATGGTAGATGTTTGAGGCCATGGATTCTCCTAGTGAGGAACCTCTGTAGTCTCTCCTGCTGCTGCATGTGCTTTTTGAGGTACATGTCAAAAGGGGCATTGTACTCAATAATCGGCATTATAAAGGAAAAATACAGGGATGTTATTACCTCCTTGTCTTTGGATTAGATAACCTTACTTATGAGGTGGGCCATGTAGAAGGCTTTTTGTACAATGGAAGCAACATGGTGGTCAAACATCAGGTTGCTATTCGCCTGAGTACCCAAATCCCTCACGACTGACTGCAAGCTTGGGACATAGTTATTAATGTGATCATTTGTGGGGACGTGACTCTCTCCAAAGGGGATGATAATGCATGTTTTGGTATTCAGCTTGAGGCCATGTTTCTGGTACCAGTCATTTGTCTGATTGAGACCCTCTTGGATGATGTCCACATCACTAGAGGAATTGATGACAGCACCCAGCTTGCAGTCATCTGCAAACTTGGTCAGCCTTAGCCAACTGGTTTTTGTCCTGCACCTCAGAAAAGTATATCCTGAATAACAGATGCCCCATGACTGAACCCTGGGGTATGTCACTTATTATGAGACTGCTGTGTGAGGTGGCTTCCCCTATTTTGACTAGGTGTGTTCTGTCTATTCTGTGTTGATGTGGAGGATTCTCCTACTTATAGTAATTGCTGTGGGTTTATTGTGACCATTCCTTCTCAGCATCCAATTCTCTATATAAATGTATACTGTATTTAAACCAACCTTCCTGATCAGATGAGTATTGCTGCTGCAGACATCAGTAATAGCCAGTGTCCACACTGTCTCTACTCATTCCAGTCGCATCATCATCTATGTAACAGCCATCCTTGCTGATGAAGCAGAGGTATTCCTCATTTGGTGTGAATGTGGTAATTGTTGGAGTCCCCCCCCTCCAGTACTGGTATTGGCAATCGGATTCTGTTCCAGTTTGCTTATAGCACATCCTAAGATAAAATTTGCCTTCTTCTTGCACTGTGCTAATGTAGAGTTTCTGCCACATACACTATAAATGTCCAGAACAACTTCATTCCATGCTTTGGTCCTCACTGCTTGTTTGGGCCCCCTTTACTAAGTAGATATTTCCTATATGGCTTAAGGGTTCCATAAGGATTTGATTTTCCTTATGTTTGAAGTTATCATTTATTGCCCTTATCCCTTGGTTTGCATCATTACTGCACATGAAAGAAAATAAATAAATAAATCATCAGTCAAGCAACACAAGGATAACCATGTGTGCCTGCCATCTTCCTATCAAAAAGTTAACACAAACCACATAATTGTATACAGACATACAAAATCTCACTCTTACAAGTAAATTTATGCTGCACTAATGTCTGCTACATCATCCACATCACTAAATTAATCACTTTTTTTTAAAATATGTCTTTCTCTAGCCCATACCATGTTAAGTATTCAATAATAGTGCCATGTTTTTATTCTTCACTGATACTGAGAAATCTTCAGTTAAAGACATGTACATGATAAGCCAGCAACACATACCTATTACTTCAAAACATATGTTTGAACAATCAGTGCATGACACTCAAGTAATGCCTTTTTATCCATGATCACTAATCATTTCCCATTGTTGCTGCTGATTTCTCGCCTACAAATGATGGCGTGATACTGTTCATTGCAGCCATGATAATACACCATGACATCAGTAAAATAAATATTTTGTTAAATGTAACTCACTATTTTACATCAGTATTAAATGTTTCATAAAAAAATTATTTTTTTTTTATTATTTTTTCCTAACCTTAAGAAGTCTGCAGGTCTTGAGATATTTACGAACAAAATCAAGTAATTACAAGTTAATAAGCTTTTATATAAATTCAGGTTCATTTACATTTTATATAAAATTAGGTCATTTTACATTTATGTATATGAATCACAGCAATATGTGAATGTGTACGACCACTTATTGACATAAATCACTCTTGACTGTTCATGAATGCAGCCTCAGGCTCCAATGAATATGCTGAAGATAGCTACAAAGTCTGTCACAGTCCTCAGCATTCCCCAGCAAGCCACAGGAATGCATATACATGCTCACATATGCATATCTGAAGATATTCAGGGAAAAAAAAATAGGGTCATAGGTATTACAAGTTCGCATGGCTATACAGTGTAATCTCTGCCTATCTAGCATCGTCTGTCAAACCCTCTCACTTACAGCCACTCAATAGTTTATGAAAGTCGGTCATCACACACATATGTATGTCTTTAGACAACTTTCACAAAAAGCATTGTACTCATGAATAGATCGTATTATTCCCTGAAAGTAAGAGCATTATTAGAGGATGAAGCTGCATACCAGTTAATAACCAAAGGGCAAATGGAAGCTGTTAAAATAAAAGTGATATCTGCAGAGCTTTATGACTATCTGAATGTGGTACATCCCTTCATACCTATTATTAAATGTCAGCCTAAAGTGCATAAAGACAGTATTGAACCACCTATGCATCCGATTGTAGCCAGAGTGGGGTGGATAATGAAACCTGCCTCTATCTTTATTGGACATAATCTTAAGGGGTCCTTGAATCTGCACCTGCTATTGTTAAGGATTCTCAACATTCTTTCTAAGATCTGGGGATATATTTAAGAAGCACTAAAGAAGAGTGTCATTATCTGATAGTAACCATGGACATAAGTAGTCTATTTATAGTAATACCAAATGCATATGGACTGGAAGCTCTTTATCTATAAGGAGTAGCTATGATGGAATTAAGATCAATTTGATTGGTACCTTGATGAAGATTGTCCTAGAGAACACATTTTTTTTGTTTGAGGATGATTTATTACCTACACAAATGTGGTGTTGCTATGGGTACCCCATGTGCCAACACCTATGCTAATTTGGTGTTGGCACATTGGGAGGAAGCTTATGTATTTACCAATAATCCATTTTCTACATACATAAGACTATATAAATGTTTTGTTGATGATGTCTTTAAGCTATGAGGAGGCAGTTTAAGTCAGTTGTAAGCCTTCCATGAATATTTAGAAATGACTACAGATTTCTTGCGTTTTACATTGAATATGATGTCAACAGTATGGATTTCCTTGATATTATGTTGAAGCAAGACATATCAATGGGTGAGATACATACAGAGCTTTATTGTAAGGAATGCTGGAAGAATAACATTCTACCTAGGTCTAGTATGCATCCCAAGCATACCCACATTAATATACTAAAAGGACAATTTCTTAGAACCACTAGACTACATACAAATGGGGAAGAATATAAGCGAGCCATTGATGTTATGGGGATGAATTTTATAAAGAGAAGATACAAGCAGAATGAAATGGACAGTATGCAGAGACGAGTTATGGATTTAAGGCAAGAGAATGGAAAGCCATATCTGTATAGGGAAAATCAAGATGTGAAAGCTGACTTATTCAAGTGATATGAAAAATATTTGCCAAGTGATAAGAAATAACTGGAAGATCCTTGCCTCAGATGATGAACTTAAAGGAACTGTAGAAGTGCCTCATTTTTCCTTTAGGAATAATCAGAATCTCAAGCGGCTATTGTGTGAGAAGGGGGATATTAGCACCCTGGTTGTATTACAAAGGAAGGGCGCTCAGCCATGTTGAAGATGTACCTGTTGTAGGTATATATGTAAAGATATTGTTTTATGTATCCATTTCAGAACAAGAAATATATTTTTTTGAGAATTATGCTGACTGCACTATTATATCTGGATGCATGTGACTCCTGTAGTTCTTTTTATGTGCAAAAAAAACATGAGGCAATTAAAGGAGAGGGTGTCTAAACGCAATAGTGACATTAGACTGCAGGACATAAAGAACTCTGTCTACAAGCATATTCAAGCTACTAGAGGACAGGATAGGTAGACTGCAGACACACAAGCCTCCTGGGTTTAATGCCTATCTCACTGTAAAACCACCATTGAAAGGGAGAAAGTTAAAAAGGTGGTTTTAAAGTTCTTCTGATGTGAAAGGAAGTTGTCATGATGCAAATATTTGTATTTTACTGTTTAGGGTATTTTAAAAAATTATTTTATGTGAATGGATCTGAAGAAGTATCAGTGGATCCAAATACACTTATCCTATTAAAGCATTTTACACATCTTGATGGTGCTGTATCAGCTCTATATGTGAAATCCTGGCCGTGGTGTATGTGCTGATTATTTTATTTGTCATACACACATACAAACACATACACACACACAAACACATATATTAATATATATATATATATATATATATATATATATATATATATATATATATATATATATATATATATATATATATATATATATATATATGGGTTCACTTCAGAATTTCAAATCAAAATCCTGAGGTTCAAAATATCAAACTCAGAATGTATAGATCTTAGAATCTCAAAATTCTGACCCCCCAAAAAGAAGTCAACAAAACTAAAAACATGTTTTTACAGGGGGGGCAAGCCCACATGAACCCCCCATACCCCCTGCTACTTAAATATACCAACTTTGAGATTGCACTTCAGCGAGGAAAAGGGAAATCTCCCATTCTATGCTGTATGCCGATCTCAGTTCAGGATTTTGAAGTTTTAAAACTTCGATCATATGGTCTTCGACTATATGAAATTTGAAGTTTTAAGCTTTGAAATTCTGAAGTGGACTCATATATATATATATATATATATATATATATATACATATATATATATATATATATATATATATATATATATATATATATATATACACACACACACACATGCATACATTTAGATGTAGATGTAACCATAGACATATTTATGGATGTATGTCCATATATAGAAAAAATAAAAACATTGAAAGGCGTGTGATCAAACACAACAGGTTATACCTGTCGACCTGTTTGTGCATGAAATATGGAGAATGTCAAAAATAATAGTGATACAAAGGCCCAAAATCAGGAACAGATTTTTAATTTTGCTCTTACAATCTTAGAAAGTTGACAGAGTAACAATTTATGGATTAGCATGTATTCAGTAAAGGATACGGCATTTGAAACTCCTAACACCTGTCATTATTTAGTGACTTCAATCCTCATTGATTCATTTTATGGGCAACAGCACAAAATATAAATCAAAAATCATTCATTCTGCAAAAATCTGGATAGTTGAAAGGTATGCAACTGGTCAATCACCAACTGATTGAAAAATACAAAAACAAATGAAAACTTTGTTTCAGTGGGGAAAGAGCAAAAAAAAATTTTTTTTTTCAAATATAATTTTTATTGCATTTCACTTCTATTTAAATACAAGAAAAGAATGGCATAGAAAATATACATAAAAGCCACTTGGAATATCAAGTTTCAGTCGTCCAAATACGATATACATAACATAACATAAATAATCAATGTTAGGGTAGCAATTATTCAGAATTGTCTAATAATCAAGCATGCTCTTAATGAGCTGTAAAACAAACATTTACATAAAGATAGTATACAACATATTAAAAATGTGACATTAAAACATTGCAACCAGATATTCTAGTCTACCTAAATAAACATTATGTCTTGTACAATATATAAATTGATGTCACCTTAATGTTAATCTTATATGTGTTTGCCATGATCTGTACACTGTTATTGTGGGTATTTCTATAATAATTGCCTTTAGTTTCCCTTAATTATGTAAAGTAATATTGATGGTGAAGTCCCTTGGTCATAAATCAGTTTTGTCCTAGGATTTCTAAAAGCATTTTTCAATGTTTCTGCTAGTAAGATAGTTTTTTTTTTTTGGCTTGTTGTAATTAATTTGCTGGCTAATAAGTATTTTATAGCCATTCCTTTAAATTCTTCCCATGTGAATTTACTTCTATCTAACCAATTTTGGGCTATATATGATTTGATCACTGCACACAATGTGACTATGATGTGTTTATTTTTGTATGAGAAATTATTAGGGAATATATGTAAAACTGTCATTTCCCATGACAGGGTAGATTTGGTATATCCCTTTTTTTCTAACTTGGTTCTTAGTGAACACCACAGCTTGTAAACATTTTTACAGCTCAAAAAAATATGAAGGGTGTCAGCAACACGGTTTTGGCATATGGTACAATAAAGGGAGTGGGAGGGATTAATTTTGCTAAGAAAAAATGGTGTGTGATACACATTGTTATTGATCATAATTTGGGTATACATTAGTTTTTTAAGGGGAGTTAATTTCAAAGTTCAATAGCATCAGATTTTTGTTCATCAGTTATCTTCTTATTTTTCTCTTCCCAAAATTTGGAATATAGAATTGCATCTTGATATTTAAAATCTATATGTATTTGATAATATTTTAGATCTCAACAGTAGCAGGTTAATAATTTATTGATATACCTGCATGTCTTGGTTGTCTGTTTTGATATTCATAGTAATTGTGTTGATCAGGTATATTAATTGGTTGATTATGGTATTATAGCTTTTATTTACTTCAAGTTTTTGTCTAATAATGTCAACTGAGAAACATTTGATCTGGTATAGTCCCATACAGTGATATTTTTAATTTTTGGATACTGATTCAGGTTTAATATAGTATTGTTTAATTTAATATTAGGGTTAAGGTGTACTGGCTGTCCCAATACCAAAGTATCTTTAAGATTTAGGGAGGCTACCAGCTTTTGAAATATTACTGAGTTTCTTATTATTATTTTATGAACCTTAAAATGCTTTTAAGTCTTACAATTTAGAAAGGGTACTGCTCTAGGGTTCAAATTGCATGAGATTAGATGATTGTAATATATTTTAATCCATAGTTGATACCATGCTTTGTTGGATGGTTCAAATTTGCTATTTCTATAATTCAACTAGCGTTTAATATGTTGTAGTACGTTTGGAATTCAGGTAGGCATAGGCCCCCTTTTTGTTTGGGTAATGTTAATTTAGTGTATTTTATTCTTGTACTTTTTAGATGCCAAATAAACTTTCCTAGTAGTGTTTCAACTTTGGAGAAGAAGTGTTTTGGTATATAGCACTTGGAAGAATATTCATTTTAATTATGGCCGCCTTAGCTAG
Source organism: Protopterus annectens (assembly GCF_019279795.1). NCBI lineage: Eukaryota > Metazoa > Chordata > Ceratodontiformes > Protopteridae > Protopterus > Protopterus annectens. Next base: position 672,176,998 of record NC_056748.1, on the reverse strand, counting down.
TGGAGATAGTTGGAGGTTTAACCATCTCTTAGTGTCTTCATTGATGTTAGACCAGGTTATAAACAAGTTGTTTTAGTCATGCCAGATTGGGGGTGAGTGAACATAATACCCAGATATTTGAGATTATAATTGACTTCAATTTCAGTTTCAGGGAAATAGAATTCCTTATGTCCTAGAGTATTCACAGGGAATATGATGGATTTATTAGGGTTAATCGCATAATTAGATATTTTTGAGAATTTTTCAATGGAGTTTAGTATCTTATTCAAATCAGTATTAGGGAATTCAAAATAAATGTTAAGATCATCAGCAAAAGCTATACACTTTATTGGGACTTTGGAAATATTCATAATTTGGTGGTAAGTTCTTTGTGATATTTTAAGCAGCAGAGGTTCTATGTATATATTGAACAGGTAAGGTGATAGTGGGCATCCTTGCCTTGCAACGTTCACTATTTGAATAGGCTTTGATTGTTTTTTATATATAGAAAGTGTTCTTGCAGCATTTTTGTATAAAGCCCTAACCATGTTTATATAGCCCTCGGGAATACTAAATTGCTTGAGTATATTTAATAAAAAATCAAAATTTACTCTATCAAAAGCTTTGGTTGCATCTTCTGACAGTGCATAGCTAGGGCATTTATCATTCACTTTTAAACCAATGATTGAATAAATAGTAAGTGTGTTGTCATATATTTGTCTATTCTTCATAAAGCCTAGTTGCTCAGAAGATATAATGTGAGGTAGAATTTGTTTGATTCTACTAGTTAGTATTGTAGAAAGAATTTTAATATCAATATTTATGAGTGCTATCGGCCTGTAGTTATTTGGGTTTGATGCATCAGATTTGGGTTTTGGTATAAATATAGTTTCTGAGTTATTGATATACAGGTCTTTGGTACCATACTTTATTATGAATCTGTATACTTTCAGTAGTATAGGAGTTAACTGTTTCTTGAAAGTCTTGTAAAATTCCACCACGTAACCATCAGGCCCTGGTGATTTACCTGGATTCAACTTATTTACAGCAGCAATGATTTCTTTTACACTTAAGGAAGCTTTAAGATTATTTATTTGTGTCTCATTCAGTACTGGAAATTGTAACTCTTTGGTAAATTGTTGAAATAATGACTCATTAAACTGGTTTTGGGGGCCATATAATTTTTAGTATATCTCTTCAAAAGCTGCAATGATTTCTTCATCTGTCTCTAAAGTTTTGTTATTATAATTTAGTTGCTTTATTTTGGTAGGAGGATTCTTAATGTTTATGATTATTGCCAGTGCTTTTAAGGGCGATTGAGCCCATTCAGCATATTTGTGGAGGAGTTTAATTTCATTGATTGAGTACTGTTGTGTTTGAATTTCACGTAGTTGTCCTTGTAGTGTAACCATTTGACTTTCAAGTACTGGTGAATAATTTATTTGTAGTTCTGACTCTATAGTTTTTAATTTTGATTCTATTAATATGACTTTTTCTCTGTTTAATTTTTTATAGAAAGCGCTTTTTGAAATATACCCCCAATAGTGGCTTTTGTAGCTTGCCATTGAATGTCGTATGGTATATCTACTACTTCTAGGTTGTTATAAGTTTGGGTAAGAATGTCTATGATATTTTGTGAAACATCTTCATGCTTTAGTAAGTTAGCATTTAACGTCCAGTTCATAACTGTTTGGGGTCCTTGCACTGAGCTGCCCAACTTTAGTGTAATATTTATCTTTGCATGATCCAATATTGTCTTAGGTTCACTATATTATGTGACTGTATTATTTAATAAGATTTCAGATATTAAAAATGCATCTATCCTAGACCAAGACTTGTGATATGGTGAATAATAAGTGAATTTACTAGTAGTCATACTATTTTTATAGTTTTTAAATGGGTCAGCTACCATAAAATCTTCCATTATTTCAGCTATTAGTTTAGTAAGCTGATTGCTTGTTATTCTTATTTGTCCTATCAAGTTCTGGATTAGTTAACATATTCCAGTCACCTCCTATGATATAGAAGTAATTAGGATAGTTCTCTAAGATTCTGTATATCTCGTATAGCTAAGTTATTTGATGCAAACATGGGGCATAAACATTCAGGACTAAGAAAGGTTTTTTAAACGGTGGCAGTTCGCAAGTAAAATAATACCCTCTACCATTTGAGTCACAGCTACCTTTCTATATATTACCATCAAACGATTTTTTTTAACTACTATGGCAGCTCCCCTAGAAGCCATACTGCCAGCAGCCGCAATAATATATTTCACCCATTTTTTTTTTATCTTTCTCCCATTGCTCTTTCTACATATGCATTTCTTGTATGAAAGTTATGTCTGCCTTAGATTTAAAAATTAAGTGCATTAATAGATTCTTTTTTTTCTTATCCTGTAAGCCCTTTACATTCCATGAATCCAGAGAGATCATCTAAAGGGTATAATACACAGATTGCTGGCTTTCAGAATAAGTGGATATACAGGGACAAAATAACATTTAAAAATTATTAGAATTGTTTGCACATATCAATGGTGTGGATATAAGTGTGACATCACTCCCTTTCAGAACCCCCCCATGCATACCCACGCTAGCCTACTACCTGAAAGAGAGGTAAAAGGAATATTAACAACTATAATACAAAAGGTTTCTGTCATTCTAAGTCCCAGCAATAAAACATCACACATAACAGCATGCCCACACAAATCATGTATAAAAGATTGTTCTTTTGAAAATAATTAAGCTGAACATATTTTAACTGAAATTTATATATCTAGCTTAATAGGCAAATAGCAATCTAATCAAAATATAGTACAAAGCAAACTATCACATTTTAATTGTGTTCACACATAGAACAGTAACAACATACACAACTGATTTTACCTTAATATAGTTTTGTCAAACAGTGTTTACATGTTCCTTGTTATGCTAGTCATATGTACATTCCTTATATATATATATATATATATATATATATATATATATATATATATATATATATATATAGCAGTTATTTGTTGGGTCTGAGTTTACTGCTACAGTTATATCCTTAGGTGTCCATTTATCATGTAAGAATCGAGCATATATACAAAAAAAAAAAAAACAGTATTATGATAATAAAAAGAAAGAAAATATGAGACAGAAAAACAAAGAATCCCTATATATTCTCTGCTGTACAAGATTGGTATGCTTACACTTGATGCATACTTATTTTAAAGCTTAAGAAAGCATATTTTAACACTATGTAAAACAACACAAACCTAACTACAATGGTTTGCTTTTCCTAGTATGGGCTGAGTATTTATTGCAGCTGCAACAGCTGCTACAGTTTCTAACCCAGAAGATTGTATTAATCCAGCTTGTATATATTCAGGAAGGAACAAGAAAAAAAAAAAGCCGCACCTATATATTACCATTTGTATATAATCAATTAACCTGTGGTACTATTTCTGGGCTAGATTTACCTTCCATACACCATCACAGCAAGACATTGTCCCGTTCGATTCTCAGTTAGAGCGTCTTTTGTGTGGAGGCATGCGTGAATGGGCATGCCTTCGTTGAAGGTTGTGAGTCAGGGCTGGTAACTAGGCATGTAAAAATCCACTACAAACATTAGTGGACCAGAGTTCTGCTGTGGCGACCCATAAGCCAAAAGACACAACAACAACACCATATACATGAGAATCTTCACTTTGAGTCAGGAAAAAATAAATCCATAGGTATTCTGTTATGTGAGAGCCTTACTTTTGTTTTAATTTGCTACCGTTGATTTTTTGAGATGTTTTGGGCTTGAATGGATACCATAGTTTTTCCTTTGACCTCAGCTGTGCTTAATTTTCCTGATTCATTGTTGCAAAGGATTCTGGGTAATGTAGTTCATTCGCAACAGTGTGGAGATGCTCCCTAAGCTGAAGTTGGAGTGCCCAAATGAAAAACAATGAATCCAAGATGAAAACAGGTATTTTAGGTATTTTACCTTGTCATTGAGAGAATTAGTAGGCCAAAAATACAGAGAAGCATATAGACTTTGTATTAGGAGCCTGTTTGTGTAAAAAAAAATAAATAAAAAAATTACTTCATGGCAGTTCTTTAAAGGCTTTGAGAAAAACTGTTTTTGCTTCTTTATTTTTAACTGCATAATTTAAGCCATTGTATTGAAATTGCAGAGTTGCTTGGTAGTTCATTTGGAATCTAATGTTTTTGCTTACTAAGTAAGTGCAGTACGGTGAAAGAGCTTGTCTTAACTGTTTTATCTGGAGAGGCAGATCCTGAGCAAAGGTTATCTTGCAGCCATTCCATAGAATATGTTTCCTTTTTTTTTGCAGCTTGAATTATTTCTTGAACATGTGCAGCATTTAGAATTCTTACATATATTTGCCTGAGGGCATCTAGGGTCTGAGATTTTCTCAGAGCATGGTGTATTCTTTCAATAACAATTTTTTTGGGATAGTTCTTTGTTTTCAAGGAGACTGAAGATTTCCTTTGCTACAGTAGCTAGCTGTGACTGTTCATATTTTTCTGGGATGCATCTGACCAATACATTATTTCTCCTTGCTTTAGCTTCCAGATCAATCAGTTTTTGTTGTATTTCTTTGACTTAATTTTCAGTGATGAAAGAAGCTTTCTGTATTTCTTCTAACTTTGTCTCATTACTCAGTATTCTAGCCTAATTTTTGTCCAGTCTGGTTATTATTTGATCCAAGTTATTGCCAAATTATGTAAGTTTTGAAGAAAAAGATTTTATTTCTGTTTGCAGAGGCATTAAAGCTGCTTTTAGTTCCTCCATGTCAAAAGATTGATCAGTTTTTGGTTTCATTTGGTTCTTTGACACTTTGGCTTGAGATTTGGTAGTTTTCTGCCTCTTAGTAATAACTTCCTTGTCTGGAGAAGCAATTTGAGATAGTCTTGTTTTAGATGTATGTGTTCCCATTTGATCCATTTTCTTTGTTGTGTGAAAGCTTGTTTCTTTTCTTATTTTTTTGTAGCTGCTACTTACTGCTTGAAGGCCCAGGCACATGTACAGGAGTAACTGCTTAGTCATCACCCAAATCCAAGGTATGAATTTCTTATTTTTACACTCAGAAGATAAAAATAAGCTTCACTCAGGTAGCGACTTAGGTTTAATTATGCAGGAGTTCTTTTTTGTAGATTTACACTGTAGCAGTAGCCATAGATGAGGTTAGAGTTGAATTTAGTAGTTGGAGCAAGCTGAAGTGAGTGCAGTCTAGCTGGCGGCCATCTTAGAATGAAAAGAGCAAAAATTCTAAGCTAATTTTTGTTCAACTGTATAGGGTTTTTTTTTTTTTGCTCAACAATATGAATTGTCAACTATTTGTCAGTCACCCAAAGTTATATCTGTATCACAATAGTTATGTATATTGATACTATAACCCAGTACTGAGGAAACTTAATTCACCAGCCTTAAGGGTAGTACATATCTTTCTTATGGAAAAATCAACAGAAAGGGAAAACGAGGTATACAGGAATGACTACTATAGATATTAGCATATGAATTATTAACATTGTCCATTGTCACAACTATTTTATTATTTTGAGACTATTTTTTACCTAAATAGGTTCATAGGTAGGTACTAGGCTATTGGCCCTAGGGCCTATATAAGCCTAGCCAAAAAGGTACCCTGGCATTCGCCACCCAAGAAAATTATTTTCCTGTGCCCCTGTTGAGCAGAGCCACAGAAGTGATCCCTAGGGTGAATTTCCTATTTTCCTTCCAATCATCAAGATTTTTCTTGAAGAGTGCTAATGAGGAGCTCTGTTTGACATAGATAGGTAGTCTGTTCCAGAGTATGGGAAGTATCTGGGACAGAAATCTATCCCTCCAGCATGTTCTGTTTATTGTGGTGACAAAGTTTAGGTCCCTAAAGTGTGTAGTTCAGAGGGATTGGGATTTCTTTAAAAGGAGCATGTCCAACAGCTCTGGGTTTGACATAGCTTTGTATGTTAGGCAGAGATCACCTCTGAATAGGCGATATGCAAAGGAGTAAAGCTGGAGTTTTTTGAGACAGTCTGCATAGGGTATCTGTTTGAGGCCAGTAATCCTCTTTGTGATGTATTTCTGTGGCCTCTTCAGTTGTTGTAGATGTCTTATGAGGTACATACCAAAAGGGGCGCTGTTCTCTATAATGGGTCTAATGAGTGATGAGCAGAGGGGAACAATGACCTCTTTTTTTCTGGATAAGAAACCTTTTGTGATGAGGTGTTCCATGTAGAAGGATTCCCTGACCACTGTGGTGATGTGATTAACAAAGGAGAGACAGTAGTCCACCTGTGTCCCAAGGTCTCTTATCACTCTTTTGGTGTTATGTAGACAACCACCTATGCAGTAGTTCATGGGTACAGAGTTTTTACCAAAGGGGATGACAATGCACTTTTTGGCATTGAGCTTGAGGCCATGGCTTTGACACCAGGCATCTGTCTCAGTGAGGCCCTTCTGAAGGATCTCCACATCGTTAGGAGTTTTGATTATGGCTCCCAGTTTGCAGTCATCTGCAAACTTCATTAGCCAAAGACCTTCTGTGTAAGCCTGTACTTCAGAGAAGTATATACCAAACATGAGAGGACCGAGGACTGAACCCTGTGGTACTTCACTTGTCACTGGTCTGAAGTCGGATTTGGAGTCTGCAACTTTCAAAGTGTGGGTTCTGTCCATGAGCCAGTTGGCAACCCATCTTGTGATATAGAGATTTATACCTAGTTTAGTGAGTTTATCTATAATTCCAGAGTGGATGATTCTACCAAAAGCCTTGGCAAGATCTAGCTAGGCTGTGAGAACCACCTTACCATCATCTATGGCTTTGGTGACTGCTTCAAAGACGTCTATCAGGTTTAGGAGACATGATCTGCCTTTTACAAACCCGAACTGGGTGGGGTCCAGAGTTTGGAGAGTACCAATGTCTTTGTTTATGAGTTCCATGATGATACGTTCCATGGCATTGCAGACCAGACTTGTCAGGCTAATGGGATGGTTGTTCCCGGGGTCCATTATGGCTCCCCCTTTGTGGAGTGGGACAACCATCGCAGTGCACCATTCAGTGGGCACAAAGCCTGAGGTGAGGCTATGATTGAACATGGTACTTAGTTAGGGTGCCAGTTTGTTCTGTAGTTTGTGTAGAATGCAGCCTGGGATATTGTCACGTCCCATGGATGCTGTATTCTTGGCTTTGGAGAGTGTGTTTTTTACCTGTGCAGCCGTGATTACAGCAACTTTGCATTCTTCCGGTATAGAAATGGGCCCCCTAAGGGGTGAGAGAGGGGTAAAGTTAGCACTGAACCTATCTGCCAGGATGCTGGCAATATCAGTTGGTTCTGTATATTTAGTGCTATCGTGCTGTAAGATGAGATTTTTGACATAGCTATAGAATGCTTTGTGGCTGTCTTTAGAGTCAGTGGCAATTTTGTTTTCATAATTAGCTTTGGAGGATTTTATGAGGGATCTCAGCTTCTTACTGAGGCTGACCAGGGATCTCCTCCAGTCATTGGATTTTACTCTTTTTTGCAACAGTTTCTTTCTTCTGTTGTAGAGTTTGTTTATGGCAGAGAACCACCAGATTGGCTTCCTTTTTTTGGAGGATAGCATCTTCGTTCTGTTATTGATAACACAATCCATGCACTTTTGTAAGTGCTTATAAAGTGCATTTGTGTAGGATTCAGCAGTCGTACCTCTATTGTCCGTCTGCATGGGTGTCATGAAGTTTGCCACTTCTGTCTTAAGAAGTTGGCTTTGGAGAAGATTTTTATGGTGGTTTCCCTAATGGGGGGGTGGGGGCAAGATGTGGATGTCTAGGGTGATTAGCCTGCGGTCAGATCTGACCAACAAGGAAAAGACCTGTAGTGTGGAACACCGGTCACCCATGTTGGTAATGACCAGGTCTAAGATATTGCTGCCCCTGGTGGGGGTGTGAACAAGTTGATCCAAGGTGTTGGAGTTTATGAATTCCAGAAAACGTTGAGCAAAAGAGTTGGTACATGAGTAGTTTTCCCAGTTAATGGTGGGGTAGTTGAAATTGCCCATTATTAGTGTGTTGGGTTATATCCTAACATTTTCCAGTGTATCAAGAAATGAGCAGTGGGAATCCTGTGGCATGGTGGGGGGGTCTGTTGCAAGCTACAATTTGGATTGCGGTCTTGTTCAGAATTAGTTGCACTTGGATAATCTTGGATGCATTATGCTGTGCAACTAGCCTGGAGGTGTGGATATCCTTAATGAATATGGACACGCCTCCACCTTTAGTGATTCGGGCTGGGTTAGGTGGTCGAAAAGTGTTGTATGAATTATAGCCTGGTAATGCAGGGGTGCTCTCTGAAGCTTTGAACCAGGTCTCTGTCACTGCACAGATGTCGTTGTTCTCCATTTTAAGGAGTGCGTCGAGTGAGTGCATTTTCAGGTTTATACTTCTAGCATTGGGTAGCATTATCCTCAAATTTTGCTTGCTTGTACCTGTTACAGTGGTGAATTTGTCATTTAAACCTTGCCTAAAAAAGGAACTATAGGGGTGGTGAGAGCCTTAGCCAGTACCCAGAATCTCAAGGTCGACAGGTGCAGGCCATCTCTGGCAAAGCATCGTGGTTTGTCGATCTTGTCATCCCAGGCAGACAAATACTGGACCCCCTTAGAATGACACCAGAAGCTTAGCCAGTTGTTGAAGTCAATAATTTTGTCCTTGCACAGTAGTATCATTCTGGGTGATGGCAGGATGCTACTGGGGGCTAGGGTCATACCTGCCTGGGCTATAAGATCAGAGAGCTCCACCATGTCTCTTTTCATGTAGTCATATTTGTACTTGTTGTGGAGTGACCTGATTGCGTGCATTATGTGGCAGATCATGGCACTTGACAGGCTGTTGACAGTGACTTTCTCCATGTTTAGCCTGGTGAGTAGAACATCAGTGTGCCTGACTATAGAATCACCTATGACTAGAGTGTTGGGTACATTGTTATGCCTTATGGGCTGTGGTTGAGTGGCACACTGAGATTGTGGGCTATGTGTCATTTGGGTTGTGTTGGGGGGTGGAGTTTGCTTGCATTTCTGCTTTGGAGGTTCCTGGTGCTTGGGCAGGTTTTTATTGAGAGCCTCTATGAATGTAGGTGTGTTTTGCATTTCTATGTGTGTGTTTTGGTAGTGTAGATTTTGAGGGACTATATGATGAGTGTGGTGTGGTGCAAGTGTTTACCTTCTCCTCTTGACTGTCTATTCCAGTCTTGGGTGCAGAGAGCTTTGCTTCTAATTTGGCTATATAAGTGCATCTCTCGCAGGTTGTAGTCTTGGGTGGTAGGAGGAGAGGGTTGTCTGTGTACATGAGGCAATTGCTACATTGCCCCAAGATGCTTAGATTCATCAGATAGACAGGAGAAAACACTGGGAGCTGACCCTTAGACATGCTTGGATAGGTGCTTATTTATTAAGTACTAAAAGCTGTTTTCCTCTAGACAAGTGAGGAAAATTGAGTGGTGTAATAATTTGTAGCTTATTTAGTGCTTACAACAAGTTCTGAACAAGTGCTGAGCTCAAAGAAACAGATTTGAGTGATGAAACTAAAAAACTAGCTAGTTATAAGAAATAAAATTAAGCTAGAAGGCTTCTCTCCAACACATAAAGGTTTGGGGGCTCAAAAGCTTACAAATAGTCCTGGATACAGCAAATATGTATATGGACTAGAGTACTTACAGGAAAGGCAGGAAACAAACTTAGACATTTTTTTTTCTTCCCAAATGCTCTCTTTGTACACAGTAGGAGTGCCTGAAATCAGAATATGACCTCACTGCAATCAGTTGAATGAGCAAATGAGATGGGCACAGAAGGAGTATACAAATACAAATTTACAAGAGGGGCATGCAATTTCAAAGCCAACAAGATTAACACTAAAACAAGAACAGGGAGGGGGTTGGGAACCAACTGTAGAGACAGAGAGCCACCATTTTCAGTTCAATTAATATTCAGTAAGAAACAAAAACACATAAAATGCAGTACTATATGATAAAAGTGCAGATAAAAGTGTACTTAAATTCACTTGTACATCCAGTTGATTGCAGGCAGATCTTCGCCAGCCAAAGCTCAAGTATTTAGCAGAACACAAACAAAATATACCACTTATATAAGACAGGGCAGCCCCTCATCTGAAGCACAGACTATCAAAGTGAACCCCCCCCCCCCACTGCTATCAATGGCTACACTTCTAACAAGATCTCTATAGAAACACAAGCTCTCTGTAGCGACAGAGAGCCACAATTTTCAGTTCAATTAATATTCAGTAAGAAACAAAAACACATAAAATGCAGTACTATATGAAAAAGTGCAGATAAAAGTATACTTAAATTCACTTATACATCCAGTTGATTGCAGGCTTAAACAAGCTCCGAGTTAAAAAGGGAATGTATATATTGGTAGGATTGTATACCTGGATCCCCCAAAAATGAGCAGTTTGAAATAAAAGAAGCACAACAAGCACTGGAGAGACATTTGAATGAACTAACCTCCATTTGGAGGAAATATACCCAAGCAGCACAAATCTTGAAAATAAACAGGTTCTCAGAGAGCTGAGAATTAACAAAAGGCCCACATGGAATAATGTGAATCCTGATCTCAACAACAAATGGTATAATATACCAGAAGAAAGAGGGCTGACACTAACTGAAGCTATACTTGAGAACAACAAAAGACATTAAAGCCATACGCAAGTATCACGTTTGGAAATGGAAATGAAAATTAGACATTCATTTCAACGTTTCTTACATGAGAAACAATAAAATTCATAAAAGACATTGTGACCCAATTTTAGCAGAACATCAAAACCAGGAAACTTCGTAATATGGTAAGAGATAGAAATTACTACAGGCACAGGAATCTAACAAAATCAAAGAGAAAATCAACAAGCAATGGCTTCTGCCTTCCCAACAGCCCTTGCACCCAACACGATGCAGACTTTGGAGACTTAAAAATTTGTTCTAATGGGAGTTAAGTTGACTACCATCCATGTACTCTGCCTCCTGTCAAGCATCTATCATACAATACACAAATGATTCAACCCTCTTATGTGCAGCATCCACAATAACTCAACTTCTTACAGTCACACAAAAAGCCTTTTCTGATATTGAAACATGGCTAGCAAACTCTCAACTCATTCTCAACCCTAATAAAACTAAACGTATGCTCTTTCAATCTAAACCTACTAACCGCCCAGCTAACTTTTATATCACTGCTAGTTATAATACTAGGATTTTCCCAGGTTCCCAAATAAAACTATTAGGCATCACAATTGACAACAGACTAAAATCTGACATACACATTTCTAACACAATCAAAAAGGTTCACAAGAAATGGGAACAATGCATAGAAACAAAAAAATCTTAACAGATGCTGCAAGAATAGCCATAGCTAGAACACACCTTCTCTCCTCACTCTTATATGTAGCCCCCATACTTACCAACCTCAAAAACTCAGAACAAAGTAAATTAGAATCCTGTTACAATAAGATTGCCAAATTGCAACAGATTCCACACATTCAACCCATCACTGTCAATGCCTCAAAAATCTTTTTTGGTTGGAACTATTTCATGTTATGAACTATAACCAATTAATAATGGCTTACAAAATAATGCACAATCCTGACAATGTATCTTCCCTTAAAAATCTTCTACAACCCTGTTCTAACATTTGTAATCTACGATCATCTAAAAAAAGACTTACTCCAAGTAACCACAGTATCCAATACAGCTGGCAACTGTCTTTACTCTAACTTTGTTGCCAAAAATTGGAATACCCTTACACATAGTATTAGATCGATAAGTAAGCATACTCATTTCGAAATCTCTCTCAAAAGACACTTAATGTGAATCTTGTTTTGCACATGTAACACTCCAGGTTAATTATTAACTTAGCACTACTTATACAATTTAGCTGTACGTATTAACTCTGTAAACATATCCCTTCTAACAACACTACTTCTCTATAAGTAGTTACATTACCAACTGCAACTCACACCACAGAAGTATTAATAGCTATGCACAACTTTGCCTAAGTGATTCTCCCTACTTAAATTCCTAACTAATGTTATGTCTTCCACATATATAAATTTGATCATGTATCTGTCTATCTTCAAGTGTTTAAAGTCTTGTTCTATTTGATACTATGTGTATATTTTTGTTTTTAAATGTTTATCCTGTAAATGTGTTAATACTCATTTTTTGTCTAAAATTTCTATTTCTTGATGTGATGACTTTGTATACAAGTTTAAGCTGGAGCTTTTCTTCCTGGCCCTCCTCTGAAAATGGGCCTTGTCCCAGTCAGACCATCCTGGTAAACAAATGTAAAATAAATAAATATTTTCCAGCATATCATTCTATACCGTTTGTCTATACTTTTTTTTTTTCTTGCATCCTCCTGAAGCATTTAGTAAGATCGATCCCCTATTGCTGGTTTCCTTCCTGTTTCACTCATTATCTTAAATGAATTAAATGATTTAATTTCATTTATTTTCTTGCAACATTTTTATGGCTTTTATCCATTGATAAGTTTATCTTCTGTTATAGTGTAGTGTAGCTCTTTATGATTCTTATTTAATGAATTTTCACCATTCCTCTTTTTGGAACATGTCTGGTTTACCGTTGACTGTTGTTTTTTCTTCTGCTTTGTGTTTGCATTGTGTCAGATAAGATCCCTATAAAAGCTACACTCACAATATTCTAATTCACTATAAACAAAGTCACCTGGTTATTCTGAAGTACAATCTGCAGTCTACTCTGATCGCCAAGTTATTTTGGATGCAGTTTAGACCAATGTCATTGAGGGTTATGAAATGAAAATGTGTTTAAGGCTGCGTTTTTCAAGTTTGTCTTCAATTATTTCTAGAAAGAAACATTAAGATAAGTGGGGGAAATGGACATATTTTAGATGAGGCTTATGGCAGCAGAAAGCAAAATTTTGCAAGGGCTGAGGTATTTCACTTAGTTATGTGTCCTTGACTTGGGCTTACATCTGAGATGTCAGAAGGACTGAAGGAAATTACACATGCTACTCCTGAATTGATACAGAGATTTCATTTTATTTATTTATTTTTTTTCAATAAGAAGAATGCATTTTGTCATGCTGCATACTCCAGTATATATATACATATATATATATATATATATATATATATATATATATATATATATATATATATATATGTTTAGTATCATATGGTCTACCAGTGGATGGTTGAGTGTGTATGTCCAAAAGGATTGTGGCAACATCCCACAACTGCGAATGCAGATGTTGTGAATCGCAAACTCCCCTCCCCTTTTTGACCCATGTTAGCACTCATTTTTGGGTGTAGAGCAGTGAGAAATGTCGATATCGGAGTTTTTGCAATATTCTAACCATTCAGCATGCCAGGATTTGATAACAAAATTCACACATATACAGGTTCAAGCACTGTGTACTTGATCTTATGATGTTAAACCTATATACATGTTCATATGTCAACAAATGGCTGCACTCAAATGTCACTTATAATTCTTCTGAATGTATTATATAGAGTGGACAAGTGGGTTACAGAATGGGGGGGTGGCTACACATACCACACTCCATGTCATTATGTTTCAATTAATTTCTGTAGTTCCATGGGTGTGATTTCACATTGAAAGATGAACAGTTTGATCATAGTTTAAATTTGGGTGCCGACTTGTTCAGAGCATTTATCTGAACATTTTAAATACATGGCAATTTCACTTTTAGTGGCAGATAACACCTTTAGGTTGTATTTGTCAAACACTTGAACTATACCTACAGAGGCATAAGTAATGCTTTTAGTTTATACATAAGGAAAAGCGTAATCAACAATTTTGATATATTCTGTATTCACTCTAGTAGCAAATAGTAATGCTGACTTTTATTTTGAATGTGAACCAGATATAAGGAACATTTATAGTATTTCAAAGATGCAAGCTGGTATTTATAGTACTAGTCAAGCTTTGGCTTTCCCAGTTCTCTTTAGCAATGGTCTCATTTCTAGCACAGTGGCAGTTGTGAGGAGGGTATCATGGTGAATGAGACTGAAGAGATTATGCAGACTGCAGTTAAGTTAGGAACATTTTGTGAGTGATAAGTCTGGTGGTGTTTGTTTTGCAGAGGACGTGAGTCACAAAAACGTAGAAGATACAAATGGGCAGCAATTAGCTGCTGTTGATAATGGAAGCATTCAAGTGCCTCCATGTGGAGTAAGGATTATGGAAATCATGGACATATGGCAGATAACTAAAAATGAATACAAATTATAGATAAGGAGAAGCTGAATAAAGGTTTAGTAGTGCCATGTGGCGAGATGGCTAAGCAAGTGTGTAGAGATGGCAAGAATGAATCTTTAAGATTTGAAAATGAGCTCAGTCCACAACACTGCATGGATGGATGAAATGGAAAAAGCATGCAGCAGCAGCAACAGTGGGACAATTAAAGCATGTGGAAAATGTGAGTACTTTTTTTTTTTTGAAAGAAAAAAAGGCCAACTGTTAGGATCAGATCAAAGAATGGTACAATGATAAGCAGGTACTTTATGTGGAATAACTTGATTGTTGCAATAGCTTTTTTGGTGCAGGATGAATTTTATGTATTCAAATCAGCAATGGAACTTTTTGATATATAATATTTGAGAATGAAGAACTGATAAGGAAATGTAATAATCTGTGAGTTTCCCTGTAATAAATATATATTTTTTGTTCTGGGGAAAATTTAAAAAGTAACAATGTTACAATTTAAATCTGATGATATTGAGGAAAGTGATATAAGGAAATGTAGGTGAAGTTTATATGAAATTGTGTGTGATACTTGTAAAATTAGAGATGAAAGAATTCTTTGTAATGGAGGGTGGGAAGTTAAAACTGTGCTAGGAGTTGAAAAAAAAACACTATTAAACATTTATTCAGTGTTATTTTTATTACTAATTTTTTGGGGACACTAAACTGTTTTGGGAAACCAAAATCGTGGTTTTTTTTTGGAGAGGGGTGTTGAAAATTTCATACGAAACTGTGACAAAATAAGATGCAATCAATATGTGTGAAAGGACATAATGCAAGAAGATTTTTGCAGGCTGCAGAATTTGTAAAATGAAAGATCATTTTGGTCTGACTGTCAACTTCAGCAATTAGTAGCAGAAGAGGAAAAGATAGGAGAGAAGTGTCAAGGGAGACCAGTCACAAAATGGGGAAGGAGGAGGATCAGATCAGAAAGAATGCTTAAAAAAGGAACAAGAGGACATGGAGGGAAAAGTGTAATGCATAATAAAAATGTAAAAAGACTAAATATAGAAACAAAGAATGATTTTGAAGTACTAGAAAGTGAAACATCAAATTCAGAAAAGTAGGATATAGTGACAACTAATAAAAAATATAATTGAGGAAAGAGAAAGGATAAAAAGGAAAGTTTAAAAAATGTCACCATAAAATTAAAAAAAGGAAAAGAATAACTTTAGAGTTTTGTTAATAAATGTTAACTGTATTATCAATAGGATAAGGAGACTGCTGGTTGGAGTTTTGTTAATAAATGTTAACTGTATTATCAATAGGATAAGGAGACTGCTGGTTGGAGTTTTGTTAATAAATGTTAACTGTATTATCAATAGGATAAGGAGACTGCTGGTCGGAGTATTGTTAATAAATGTTAACTGTATTATCAATAGGATAAGGAGACTGCTGGTTGGAGTATTGTTAATATATGTTAACTGTATTATCAATAGGATTAGGAGACTGCTCTACGGAATAGTATTTAAGGTGAGACTTGGATGTAATAGTTTTGTAAAAAAAAAACATGTCAGATGGAGAGGTTGTATGTGGGGGTGATGGTATGGAATAATTTTTACAAATATTATTCAAGAATTGCTGTGCTGTGTAGGGTAGGCTAAGTGTTATAGATAGTCAATGGAGAAAGAGGTGCATACAATTATTGACATGTGTAAATTCAAATAAGAAAGAGAGAACACATTTATTTCAGAAAATAAAAGGGTATGTAACAGTAAATATGAGAATTGTTATGGTTGGGAATTTTAATTGTACCTTAATATATGTGTCATAAGAGCAAATGGACAAGGTGTAAATAAAATATTTGAAGTGATTAAATGTGATATGTTGAGTATTTGACATAGAAGGCAGGCTACTTATAAAAGAGGGAATCTTAGCACACAGATTATTTTATTTTGTTAGGAGGATTGAAAGTGGTAAATGTGAGAAGCCGTGGTGGTGCAGCAGTAGCGTTGTTGCCTCACAGCAAGAGGTTCTCTCATTCGATTCTTGGCTGGAGCGCCTTCTGTGTGGAGTCTGCATGTCCTCCCCATGGTCGAGTGGCATTCGAAAGACATGCGTGAATGGGCGTGCCTTTGTTGAAGGTTGGGCATTGGGGCTGGCACCACGGCACCGTAAAAATCTACTGCCAATCATTAGTGGACCAGAGTTCCGCTGTGGTGACCCCTAGCTGGGAAAAGCCAGAAGAAGAAGAAAAGATTGAAAGTGGTATATGGAGGATCAGTGGTAATACTTTTTCTAGATAATTTGGCCATATAGGCTGAGATATTGCAAAATGAAGATAATATAAAAATAGGAAAAGCTATTAAAGGAGTAAATGAAAATATTATTGGGGATGTTGAAGACTGAGATGAACCAGTTTTAGAAGGATTATTTATCGATGATTTTTTTAATAACACATGGACTGACTGAATAGTATTTAAAAAGAAGTTTAAAAAATGTTATCTGCAGTTAGAGTATCATATAAAAAAAAAAAAAGGAATATCAAGAAATGTATATAATATTGCATCATTTAGAAATAACTATATGTGTATATATATATATATATATATATATATATATATATATATATATGGGGTTCTCTATATAATTTCAAAATTATAATACCGAGAACCCGGAATCCCAAAGCAGTAGAATCGGGAAATTCAAAGTCTCGAAGTACGGAAACTTTGAATTAACGCTTCTGTTGTTTTGGAGAGTGAGTGATGTGGTGTTTGTTTGTGTATGTGTGTGTGTTGTTTAGGATGTAAGTGTGTTAGTGTGTGTGCAAGGGAGTGTAAAATGTGTGAGTGTGTGTGCAACTTGCACTTGTGTGGCTGGTTGTGCGATCTTGGAGTTAGAATATATAAGAAGAGGGTGTGAGGGGCTCAGCCCCCCACATGGGGTTGAAGGGGGGCTTGCCCCCTTCATATACATAGTTTAAGTTAGTGTGTGTGGCTGTGGGGGGATGTTATGTGTTTGTGTAGTGTAGGTGCGTGTTTGAATTTTGAGGTTTTTTTTATTTTCGGGATTCCGGGTTCTCGGTATTATAATTTTGAAATACTGAAATTTGTGATTTTAGTAATTCGAAATTATATAGTGAACCCACACATATATATATATATATATATATATATATATATATATATATATATATATATATATAAAATATAAACAAAATCAAGAAATAGTAAAGTCATTATGGTCAAAGAAAAAGTATTTTCTGCAAGGAAGAAGCAAGGAAGTTTTGGCTTTTTAGCAAAGATAGTTAAGGAAGATATTACCATAGTGAGAGATGAATAATAAAGAAGGTGAGGTTAAAAAAACACAAGAATATTAGGTATTATAGAAAGAGTATGAAGGAAATATGTATAAGGATGCTGTTTTAGATAGTAAAATGATTTGGAATGTAAATGGAAGAGGCAAAGAATGGATTTGAAAAAGCTATACTCATACTTGAATTAGAACTGGTTCGTAGAAAGGTAAATGTTGATTCAGTAGCATGGTCAGATGGTATGAATTACGCTATATACAACACATTGATATTATGACAATAAGGTTCACTTCTGCGTGTTTCATGAATTGTTGGCCTTTTTTTTTCAAATAAGATACATAGGGAATATAATAAAATTTATGTAGAAAAATTAGTTGAAAATTGGAAATTTCTTTTGAATAATTCAGGCTATAAACTTTTTGTGAATCTGGTACAATTAAGATTTGAGGAAAGACTATAAGCTGGAATACTTCCAGGCATTTACTTGAATAAAAGGAAAGCAGGTCAAGAATTACTAATATTAATCAGAGAAATTGTAGATAGTATAATAACAAATAAGGAAGAGATAAAAATGGTGGAGGGAGATTCTCAAAGCATATGATAGTTTGAGTAAGGATGTATTATGGTGTATTTTGAAGCCATATTGAATTTTTGAGAAGATTATGACAGTGATTTAATAAAGAGATTATTGTGCAGTGTGGTACAAGGCAGCAAAGTTTTTTTTTTGAATGAAATGTTGTTTTCCTTAATAATGAATGTTATACCAAGTGAAATGAATGATGACATATATGTGATCCTGGAGAAAATATGACTGATTTACTACATGTTGTGAAAGATAAGTTATGTATTAAGGAATTATTAATTATTTTATGTTGAATGATTTGTTAAGTATTGTAGGAATTATAAATAAGAAGAAAAGTAAAGTTTTGGAGTACATAAGTTTGAAGGGATTTGTTTTTCTATTAATGAAGTATCTTTGTTAGGTTTAAAGTTTGGTAAAAGGGAGGTTTTAATAAAGCAATGGATGGAAATGACAGATAACATGAAAGGTATGAACATATTATGAAAAAATAATAAGCTCATATCTTTGACATGGGTCTGTGTTTAACCGAATAACATTTGCATCAAATGGCTAAACATCAAACCCTATCCATTGAATGTTCATTCAGTGAATGTTCATTTCAGTGAATGGGAAAGTAACTAGTTTTCCAACACTTCCCTGTTTGCCCTTTCCCCTCTGTAGTATGGTCTTGGAGTTGGTATATATAGTTGGGAGTGTAGGGGGGGGGCAAAGCTCCCCAACTGGGTAGGTTTGAAATACTGTGTTGTGTGAGTTAGGGAAGTGTTGGCTAGCTAGTTACTTTCACTAGTGAAATAAATATAGTGATAGGGTTTGATGTTTAGCAGTTCAATGCAATATTATTTGATGGTTAAACATAGACCCCTTTCATGTTATCTATCAATTCCATTCATTGATAGATAATATGAAGGATAGGAGCATATTATGGAAAAAATATAGGTGGTCTTAAAAATGTATATTTGATAAATTCTATTTTAATGAGGAAGATGTATGCACAAGTCTACCAAATATGGAGAAAGAAATTATGCAGACTGTCAATAATGTGCGGGATCAAATTCAAATCCAATTAAGAGAGGAACTGTATACAAATGAAAATAAAAGGGGTGAGTTTGTTAAGTCAAATAGTTTTTTTCAGCTTCTTTACATTTATTTTGAGATTTGAAGCACATGAAGGAAAAAGGTAGCAGATTAGTAACAATGTTGTTTAAATGTAAAAAATGGGAAATTTAGTTAAAGAATAGGGAAAAATTACATGAATGAAGAAATTGAGACCAAGATGAATTCTAGCATGGAGCTTGAATATTGAAAAAACAGAAGACAATAGAAATATTTGGTATGACAGTGTAACAAAAGAATTCAAATAAGTAAATCTTAGGGAAGATCTAGGAGAACACAGTATTTGGGAAATAAAAAAGGAGGACATGGTGTAAAAAAGTTGTGATATGTCAAGATTTTTTGTAGTGAGTGGTAATAAAACATTTTTATGGGGGTGTTAAGATATAAAAAAATATGTTTTTTTTTAATATAAAGAAGGTACAAAATTAAATAAGTATATATTATAGAGGTATTGTGAAATTAAGTCTTTTGATTTTATCAGGCAATTTTGTTAGAGTATTTTTTTGGTTTTTTATTTTTTATTTTGTGTGGGTTATCTGGAATGAAAGGTTGAATGAGATTTTATATAATGGGAAATGGATATTAGCAGATATTTCATGAAAGATAAGATTCTGGTTATGGTTATTGAAGAAAGAATAGGCTATTTTGTAGAATAACACTACAATATTAAATGAAGATAGAAAATAAGTGAACACATTTGAAAAATGATTTAATGTGTGAATATGATACAAGTGCAAATAAAGGACCCATACTTTTTTTTAATAATTGCCATGGGAGTTTTTGTATCTACCTGAGATACCACCAGTTCAAGCAGATTTGACCTCAGTTATCTTATCTAAAGGAAAAGATGCATTGTGGAATTATAAAACATGAAAACATTACTGTTTCTAATTTACAAACCTTCAATACATGAAACTGGACAAAGTGCAAGACACTCTGACCACTACATTGCTGTGCATCACATTTTCATATGCTCTACACCTGTTAATGAAGTTCCATGTTAAGTTTGCCAAGATATGCAATAAATGGACTTTCATAAAAGTTCTGTGCCTACTTATTTTTAGCAGACATACATCACAAAGTAATAAGCACAAAAGTGGAAATTTTGTAACTGCAGGCACAACTGTAGCCACAAGTAGAAATAAAAACTGAAGACATGGGACCAGACAATTCATCTTCTGGTTTCTTTATGAGATCAAAGAAAAATGGATATGACACATCAGGTTGTTTCCTTTATAGATTCAAACAGAATTTAGTTAAGTCCCCATTAACCATGCTTATCAAAATGTTAACATATACACTTGTCCCTGAGCCAATACATATCATTTTAAGAATTAGACAATGCCAGAAACTACAAGCATCAAATCACACACAGATGGAAACCACATGTAGAAATGAAAATTGTTTCTGTGTTTAGAGCAGTCCATATGCTCTTTCTAGGGGCTGCATCTTTACATCCCTTATGTAAATATACTAAATTCACAGTGCCACAGACAAGGGGAAGAATAAGCATCATTCCTACAAAAATCTGTTCCTACATGTGATTTGCAAGACTTTGTGAAAATATAATGGTATCCAATAATAAAGACATACCACAACTAAAACTGAAAGATCGATCTGAACAGGAACAGTTTAGAAAAGACTAAGAAAATCAGTGAAAATATAACTTTGCGGAATAGTTTCCTCTGCTGATTTAAATGTGCACTCCTCAATACAGCATTGTTTGGTAGAACTACATGCTTACCACATGGTACAGGAGGATGCAGATGTGCCACTTCTAAAAGGGGAATTACATCACACTCAAGCAACTACAGAGCCATTAGCCTGTCCAGTAGTCTATGTTAATTCATGCACAGAGACATCTTGGAGCATATAATAAATTAGTGGACTAGTTCTATTAGATGTAGAATAGTACAACTTTGTAAAGAGCAATCTTGTCTTTTGAACTTTCTAGCATTCTTTGAAACAGTAAGAGCAACGACTGATGAAGATGCCTGTTGTCAGTATGAAAACTGCAGTTGTGAATCCTCATCATCATCAGCCCTCTATTTCCCATTTTTTTCTGTGGTCGGGGTATTGTATTAACTGTCGCCAACTGTCACAAGTCAGTGCCACACTTCCGCCTTCTTCAACACTCATGCCTGACTGCTGCAGATCTTCTTTCACACAATCCACCCACCTCTTTGCTGGACATCCTCTCTTCCTCTTACCTTCTTCCAGTCTGTCCCAAATCTTCCTCACCACATTGTCTTCTGCTTTTCTACACATGTGCCCAAACCACCATAATCTGTTTTCTTTGATGTTTTCTGCAATTGGAGCTACTTTGGCTTCTGCTCTTATGTCCTCATTTCTTCATCTGTCCCACAGTGTGCATCCTATCAGCTTTCTCAGGCACTTCCTTTCCATCACCTCTAGCTTCTTCAACTGTTCTGCCTTAACTGCCCAGGTTTGTGTACCATACAGTAGTACTGGTCGCACCACTGTCTTGTACACCTTACTTTTTAGCTTCTTTGGCATTCTTCTGTCATAGACTACACCTGATGCTCTATGAAAGTTGGCTGCAGCCCCTCTGATTCTAGCTTTGACCTCTTCATTCATGCTACCCTTCTCCTGAACTACTCCTCCCAGATACCTGAAGCTGTTTACCTGTTCCACTATCTTCCCTTCTATCTCTATTCCCAGCTTCTTCTGATTTCTCCAATTTGCTGTCATTACCACAGTCTTATCTGTGCTTAGTTTCATCCCATGTGCTTTCAGATTTGCATTCCATTCTCCTATCCTTTGCTCTAAGTTCTAGCTCAAAGTGCGCCTGGACTGCCACATCGTCTGCATACATCATCTTTGCTGATCCGTTCCCTCCAAATTGTTTGCTAATGTAGTCCATCACCAGTATGAACAGCAGTGGTCTCAGAGCTGAACCGTGATGTACACCCACACCCACTGGGAACCCTTGTACTTGAGTCACTGGGTTATTGTACACAGCCTACACTACCAATGTTTCCGGGATTTCAAGCCACTGCAGTACTGCCCAGATCAGCTTTCTTGGGACCTTTTTCCAAGTCTAGGAATGCCCAATTGGACTCTCTCCTCATTTCTAGCTTCTTCTCAAGTATCTGTCTCAATGCAATCATCAGGTCAATTGTGCTGCATCCTGATATGAATCCAAACTGCTCATCTCCCATCTTACATTCTACTGCTCTGCATATCCGTTTATCAATCACCCTCTCCAGAACTTTCATGCATTGTGATAGGAGTTTGATACCTCTGTACTGACCACAGTTGTGGATGTCCCATTGTTCTTGTACACTGGCATGAGTATGCTTATTCTCCAGTCATCTGGGATATGCCTTTCTCTACACACTATTAGTACCCTCAGGAGCCATTTCTTTTCTATCTCACCCAGCATCTTTATCATATCTGCTGTGACCTCATCTGTGCCTGCTGCTTTGCCTGACTTCATCTTCCTTAGTGCGGTTCTTACTTATTCTAGGGTGGGCTTCTCCTCTTCTCTCATCATAGGCTATTTCTGGGGCAGTACAGCTTCTGTGGTTTTTTTTTTCATTCGGAAGCTGCTGGAAATACTCCTTCCATCTGCCTTTGATGTCCTCTGGGCTGGTGAGCAGGTTTGTTGCTGGCATCCCTTATGAAGGGTGTCTGACTATCTTATTTATCTTTCTGTCTTTGCCTTGCAACCTGATATAGTTTATTTGCGCCCCTTACTGAGTCACTTTCCAGAAGTTGGTAGAGTGCCACCGATGCCCTATTCTTTGCCATTGCAACTTCTTTCTTAGCTTCTTTGTCAGCCAACCCATAGTCCTTCCTAGCATGGTCAATCTTTTCTATTTCCCACTTCTTCCTGCACTTCTTTTTTCTTTTGATGACTTCCTGGACATCTGCATTCCACCACCAATAAATTGTGAATCCTATTACCTTGAAAAGTAAATGATAATTGCACAAGAAAAAAAAACCTGCTGTAATACCAACAATTTTTTTCTTGCATAGATGCTTCATACCCTGTCAGTGAGGGTCCTACGGGATGGGTTTACTTTTCATTTATCTAATAACTTTACATTTGGCATTTCTAAGGATCCCACTTAATCCAAGATATAATAACCTCTGAGGCTATTATATCTTGGATTAAGTGGGATCCTTAGAAATGCCAAAATCATGAACATGGTACCCATCCCACATTTTCACATTAGTCCTGCTATTCCTAGTATTTAAATTATAGTCCTCTGAATTTCAACAGAGACCTTAACAAAGGAATGACAGTTCACGCTGCTAATCTTCAGCTTGCTAAGATAATGGATGCCCTTACATGTGAAGGAATTAATATAAAATCACAAAATGTCTTATCTTGTATATATTTCACTGGTTATAATACTAATTAAGTAACAGAACATGGTGGGGAAGAGGTGATCATTCATTCCACATTGAACTCAGTCCTTGTGCAGTTACTTTTTGGATTATTTTTATGAAATATAACACTGGAAGGAGGGTACTGCGTAGCCAAAAATGCCAATAATTGTAAACAGTATACGTACTGTAGCTCTCCAAGATGGTCTACAAAACAATTACAATAGTAAATGACCACATGTTTAATATCAAAGTTACAGATAGCAAAATGATCATGATAGGATTACTAAATAAATGATGAAATTATAAATACCACCATAATGCTAGATGATGGGGCAGAGGTATTAAAATGATACCTGGATACCAACTCTGGAGAGTGGTAAACAATTTAAACTTTGACCCTCAAGTGTGTCTAGCAAAGTCAGTCACTCCAAGTAAGACAATTAGACCACTTTGTGCCTCACTGATCTGATGGATTATTCTGTAAAACCCATTTGAATAAGCCACACAAAACCACTTGACAAGATAAAAAAAAATGATATCAGCAGGAATTGTTATTAGAGTCTGTTTGTTACAGGTGCCCAATGCTTTATCAAACAACATCTTATCAAGTTCAATTTGAAAGTCTATGCCTGAAGATATACATGGGAAGGCAGTAATCAACTGGGTAGGCCATACTCAAAACAAAAATTATAGAAACAAGAAAAAAATCTGAAATCTACTGTGTCATTCCTTCAGACCAACACTTTATTGGGCATACCCTGGGACTGCCGACTATACTATTACTGGACAGCTTCTAAATGTTTTATCTCATGAATGTGTCCCCTCAAATTATCTATGGTATAATCTCAGTTATTCTCAATAGGGATTAACATATAATTATCAACCACAGTATGGGTAATGCCAATCTCTAAACAAATTGGATAGGTTAATTTCCAGCATAAAAAAGGTAAACTGACTAGGTTTAAAATGAGGTTTAAAAGGTTTATGGGCAACTAACGTAGTACTTACCTATGAACATATGGCATGGTAAGAATAAAGAACATGCCATCAGCAGAGGAATAAATAATGAAAGCCATTACAAATAATGAGAAATATATATTAACAAACTGTAAAGTAACATAGCAAATCAGAAAGCGTACAAGACTTATTTGAAAGGATAACATTGTAGACGCAATTTATTTTAATTTAAATTAAGAAAACATGACAAGGGAATAAATACACTTGGAAAGGACAGTTTTGATCAAGACATAACAGAAGAAGAATATAGGCATGCTATACAAAACTGAATTTCAGACATGTATGAATCTGAAAATTAGATGAATGTGAAATCCAGCGATGTCTGATATAGTAAGAAAAAGCAATCTTGATATCAAAATAAGATTTAAAAAAAATTGCTAAACAATGACACTTACATTGCTAAACTCCTTACAAATTGCTTGGGAGTACAGGAGAGGGTGCAGGATAAACAAATACAGAAAGTAACAGAAAATAAAATAGGAGACAAGCAGTTCAGATTCAGATTAGAATGCAGCTTAACTGATCTGATGTTTGCAATGAGACAGATAGTGGATAAGAAGCTAGAGATGAGGAAAGAGTCAACAATGCATTCCTACACTTTGAAAAAGTATATGACAAGGTCCCAATAAAGCTGACTTAAGCAGAACTTTGATGGTTTGCAGTCCCTGAAACATTGATAAAATTAGTGCAGGTTTCTTACAAGGACCTAATGATGCAAATATTAACAGTGTTCAGACTCACTGGCGGGTTCTCAATAGGATTAGAAGTACATTGGGGTTTAGCTCTGTGCCCACTGCTTTTCTTACTAGTGATGGGCTACATTAGCAAGCAGGCTGGAGAGAAAATCTCAACAAAACTGCTGTGTAAAGATGATGTGGTATTACAGGCAGAATCTGAACAAAAGTGTCAGCTAACAATAGTGGAATGTAATTCAAAACTGAAGGCATATAGGAGAATGTGAGAAAAGACAAAACAGTTTTAATGACAGCAAATGAGTGTAACCAGAAAAAGGTGAAAACTGAAATAAACTTTTCCACTATTTTCCATTCTAACAGTTTTAAGAATCTGGGAGGGGTGGTTGAAGAGAAAGAAAGTCTGAATCAGAAAATCAAAGATAGAATCAGAGGGGCTTTAGGCAATTGGCACGGTGTCAGGAGTAGTATTTGACAGAAGAACGCAGAAGAAACTAAAAGTGAGGTGGATAAAACAGTGGTATGACCAGTACATCTGTGTTGCACAGACACTTGGGTAGTAAAGGTAGAACAGGTGAGGAAGCTAGATGTGATGGAGTTGAAGTACCTGGGATGGATGCACATTGAGGGACAGCTGAAGAAATGATGACTTCAGGGCAAAAGCCAAAGTAGCTCCAATGGCAGGGAAAATCAATGAGAATTAGAATTACTGTGGCCAGGCCTGTCTGTGGGAAGGCAGATGATAATTTGGTTAAGAAAATCAGGATAAGGCAGAAAGAAGGCAATAAGAAGTCAGGATGTCAAACACGGAAATGGATGGATTTCATTTGAGAAGAATTTTGACAGGCCTGTCAGGTAAAGTAGGCAGGGGTCTATGAACTGGCTGAGGAGTAGCAGCAGTTGACATCACAACCCCATGTAGAAAATGTGGAAAAAAGAGTTGATGATGACTACTAAACTGCAAAATAAAATTAAAATTATATTGAAAGAGAGAGAGCAATAAATCGAAAATGCACTTTTGTCATGACAAATGCCATAAATAACTTTTTTAGACATTATCCATAAGAAAAGTCATCACAAATAACTGTTTTGAGGATAGCAGATATACTACTACACAAAGTGGAGAGGATAGATAATAAGAAAGCAAATCTCCAAAGAGGAAAGGAGGAGAAAATATGTTTTCTAAAGATCTAAGAAGGACATTAGCATTAGGAGTCCCAGCGTATCCAGTACGCAGGAGATCTGTTGTCTGTTGACATTTATGTACAATTAGGCAAATAATTATCAGAACTTTATTTTCATTTCTTAAAGAGTTAATATTTCACTAAGACATAGAGGAAGAACACAGATATTTTAATATTTAAAGAGCTGTGTTGCTGGTCATAGGTACCTAATTACCTATGAACTTGACATCTGCAATGGACAATGAAACAAAATTGGTTAAGATTAAAACCACAACAACACTAGAAAGTAAAATAAAACTGACATACAACAGATGTCATGGCTTTTCATTAAGACTGCCATGCCACAGAGTAATAATAAATGTTATACTATATTATGCTTACTGAATTTGAAGGTGCATGAATTGAATCCAGGCCTAACCAGGGCATATAGCATGATATCTCAAAAGGAGTGTTAAGGAACATGGAAATAATATGTATTAATGATGTGGCCTTATTGCGAGTAGACATGTGGTTGGTATGCAAGTAACTGTGAGAATGAAATGGAAACATTAACACAAGAGTAAGATGAAAAAACAGGCAACAGATGTTCACATCCTCTGTGTATGTAATGTAGAAAATATTCAGGAGTACAAGCTGTCAAATCAGACTGTCTAAAGTCAATACCATTATATAAGAACAAAAACAAAATCTGTATTAAAGAGCTGCAATATGCAGAAATGATTCACATTAAAAGGATTGCAATTTACTAGCAATAAATATCAAGTAATACATACATAGGCAAATCGATCAGACATATTGTAACACAAAGACAAAATTAAATTAGAAGATCAAGAAGTTATTGGATGATTGTATATGATGGTAAATAAAAATAAATAGTCTGCATCCTAGATATAGGTAAGTAGCTCATAAGTTATGCATGCTGCCTCAAAGCCACTGCTTAAACACAGATCTGGGAGGAGGTATTACTACTGTTACATACTTGGTGGGTATACCAGGTTGTGACTGGAGTGTCTAGTCCTGGGCATGTTATAGGGAAAACAATAAAAAGCTCTGAAGAAGAATTATTGAAGCATGACAGAAAAAATGAAAACATTGGCATATACAGAATTTAATATATGAGAGAGTGTACTCACTATAAACATGGCCATCACTGAAGTCTTGATGTAAGTAAAAAGGAATAAGGGATGATAATTTAGGAAAAAATAATATAAAGGATAAGAAATTGTATATATAAAGACAATGGTCACTAAATGCATGTCATTGGCAATCCAAACAGAAAGCTACACTCCTTTGATCAGAAAACAATGTGATATGAAAAAGTCTGTCAGGAAAGATGATAGCAGGGAAGTAATACTGGGCTTCAAAACAAAATGTATAATGTGATAGAATAGTAAAAATTAACAGTTTATAACTAAAAATTATCATATGTGAGGAAAACTATCTGAGAGCTAAAATAGTATTGTAACCTACACTAATGAAAACTTATACATGTATTTAAGTAACAGTTAAGAGAATATTCTGGAATCAAATCCAAGACATCAGTGTATAAATTATAGTTTTTATTGTATATGGTTAACAAAAAATAGATCATAGATAATCTTTGTCAGGTACTTAAAAGTAAAAAAGAATAATTATTTATGACTATGTTAATGGTAATACAAAGAATATGTACATTTCCAGTATACTTAAAACAGTGCAATACCAGGAATAGGAGGATACGTCATTTGCTGATTAATCTTAAAATATATTAACAATAAAAGTGCTGTAGTTATTATAGCTAAATGTAAATTGTTAAAATTTGTATATGCGGTCAAATGTATTAATCTTGGCATACTCAGTTGTGCTGATGTGTATATTTTTGACTGGACAATTCAAAGGTACAGTTTTGTAAGCAAATCAGAGTAATGCAGAAATATTGGTGTGGTGCAAGAGCCTTTCACCATCTTTTCAGGTAAGAGCTACATAAGATAATTTTACATACGTGAAGAATTTGTACATTTAACAGTTGGTGTTTCTTAATAAAATGCAAATCTGAAAAATTACACAGCAATGTTAATATGAAATTACCTATGCAGACATATTTTAAAATAGATTTCATTTTCACCCATTTCAACAACAGTAATAAGGTTTTCACTTCAGAGAAAACTGAATAGTTTATTCCGTTTATTCTTAAAGTATGCTTCAAGGTTTAATGTTCACCATTTTTTCCTGGCATTTCTGCCATGCATTTTAAATTTCTGTATAGGAATTCAGTGTGATGACTTGAAAAGTCAGTGTGATTCTAGGCAGCATTCTATAGTATGCTCTGTATGCTCTGTACTGCTTCTGTTAAATTATATTATGATGTGTGAATTGCATTAGATGGGCATATAGAATTAATTTTCACTGAGGCTAGAGCCAGTTTTACATTACAGTGCATCAGACTTAGCTTTGGTCGGCGGAAATCTCCTTTTATGTTTTGTAAATCTATTTCCTTTTTTCTATGGGCACTGACATCCACCCAATTTTTAATGACTATGCATTTGTGCAGAGGAGAGTTTTCACTGTGAAATATACTTCTGTGTGGAGTCTGCATCTGCATGTCCTCCCTGTGGTCGGGTGGGTTTCTTCCGGGTGCTCCGGTTTCCTCCCACATCCCAAAGACATGCTGTAGGTGGACTAGATACTCTAAACTGGCCCTAGGTGTGAGTGTGTGCGTGTGTGCGTGTGTGCGTATGCCTTCTGTGGAAGGTTGGGCGCTGGGCTGGCAACTCGACACCGTAAAACTCTACTGCCAATCATGAGCGGACAGGTGATCCGCTGTGGCGACCCCTAACCAGGAAAAGCTGAAAGAAGAAGAAGAAGAATGAGAACTTAAAATGTTGAGACGGTTGTACTTTAATATAAATTCATAGAACATCAGGGGATGAACACCAAAATAATACCACATAATGGACAGATTTAGGAAAACAGAATAAGAGTAGAAAGGAAAGGAAGAAACAATAATGGGATACTCTGTATCGTCACCATTTATTTACCTGCTTAGTTACTGAATTCATTAACTGGACTGTTTGCTTTAAAAATGACAAAAGGATGGCCAGCCTGAAGTAGTAATGTTTATCAGGCTTCTTTGTCATCATCACCAGTTAAATGAGTCAGATACTTAAAAGAGGAATATTTGAACTATGTGCTCTGAGTTATATATTCATAACTGAATTATCAATGCATATCTGGACAAAGTAATCAATTTACTTATAACAGGGAAGATGTAAGAGAAGAAGTGTATAATTTTTGAAGACAAAACAATTTAGTGAGGTAACATTTATTAGGTTTATCTTTATGTGTGCATATTGCACACTGGCGAACAGCAATTGTCCAAAAGGCAGTTTGCAAAGTTTGCAAACGCCGAACGGAAAAAGGTTCAAATGTGCAATGAGAGAATGCACAATGACATTCACACACTGCACATTCGACATTTTTGGGCAGATTGCACTATAGTGGGGATTGGAAAATGGTCCCTTTCCCCACTGTAGTGCGATCTTGAGGTTAGAATATTAAAGTAGGGGAGGTGTGGGGGGTGCAGGTGGGCTTGCCCCCCTGCTTTGCACTTCATTAGATTTTTTTTTTCAACATTAATGTTCGAAAATCAGCAAATCTGCTTTTCGATTTGCTTATTTTTGAACATTTACAACTGTCGCGGTTTTCATTTTCATGATTACGATTCGCTCATATGAGCAATTGCGCCACTGCGATTCAGCTTTGTAAAGGTAAACCCATTTATTACAGTATTCTGTAATGAATGTGTAAATTGATATTAATACAATTCGATATTTAATGTTTCCCTTGCATTGACTGACTGTTAATACATAGCTGGTACGACAAAACATAAGGACGGGAAAGAATTCATAACCTCGTGATATATATTATGTATGCTACACACACACACACACACACACACACGCACACACACACACATACATTAATAGTATACAAATAAGAATAATGTTTTAAAGAATGTATTCGGATTCAGGAAATAAACATTTCTTTATTTTAATATTCTCTAAAGACAAATTCCAAGGACAGCGACAAACTTTGGCACATCTCAGATAGATAATATTGATTATTAAAAGTTTTTGGTTTTATCTGGCTGAGACATGCTGAAGTTTGTCGCTCTCCTTGGCCCTTGCCTTTACTTCTTGGTTTGTGTTTTTTGGTGGTTTTGGATTTTAATATTCTTGACAATCAAAGTGCAGTAAAATATGCTAATTTAAATGGAATAAAGAATAAAATTGTATTTCTGGCATTTTTCAAGTACTTGTCAGTATTTTTATCACACTAACAGCTGTGCTAAAACTAAGTAGATCACAAAAACATAAAACTTTTCTAAAATCCTCTCAAAACTGCTTTATTTATACTATCTCATGTATGTTTTCTTTCACTGAGCACTAACCATATGAAATACTTTGTGGCAACGTATGGTATTGGGTCATTTGTGGTCACCGTAGTTAAAAAAATGTATAGCCACTGTTTGAAATATGCTTACATTGCTTAAAACTGCTTTCTACGTGTTCTTCCTTCTTCTTGTTTTATGCTTTCATGTATTATGATATTGCATACAGGGATTACTGCAAATGAAGATGATCCTTAGTATAACTATTTAGCATTTACTGGGTAATTACTTTTTCAAATATCTGTGCTGTTTTCTAGCAAGAAAGCTATTTCATTGTTTAAATAACTTAACTGGTAGTGTTGTCCTATTTTAAAAGAGTTGACCAATAGTTCCCATTCTTTGTCCAGTCTGGTCATTCTTTCCTTCCTGGGGTAAGGCACAGAAATTACTGGACTGGATAGAACTTTACTATACATGTTCCCATTTAGGAGCACTTATCACCCCACTGATGCCACTGGAATCGAACAGCCATATGCAAGGGAATGGGGCAGATGTTTTCCCTGTCATGATCTCTGCTCTGTCCCATCTAATCTGTCTCCAATAAGTGGCTTATAGACTCTCCTTAACTGTGGTTGTGGAAAGATCTGTGTTCTTCCAAACGTGTTTATCTACCCATTCAGTAATGCTCGAACCTTTTCATCAGTGGAAGCCCATTCAGCCTCTTCTCGGTATACTACCAAATTCTGGATGTCATTCATAAATACATACATACACAAATAAAGTCTTTTCATTGCAGAAGACAAAAGTCTTTTCTCCATAAGCTGCACAAACCACCTGCTACAGACATAATAAGTGGTTTGCTACAGCTCACAGGGAGGTCTGAGTGTGTCAACCCTGAATGAGAACCCATTATCAGCATTAATTTCTGAATGCCAGTAATGAAGTAAACCACACAAAGAGCACTGAAGCTCCTTGTCAAGTGCATTACCAGTACTGGAGATTATGCCCACATGACATCTTGTGCTCAGGGCAGCTGCCCCCATCGGCCTACCGTAGGTACCTCTCTGCTTCCCCACCTGACCCCGACTGCATCTATTCTGTGAATTGAACATGATCCTTGTCACTCACTGAAGGTTTTTTCTAATCACTATTTAAATTACCAAACTTAGTCTAAGTTCTTTCATGTTATGCTTCTCTGCCCCATCTTCTTTCACCTCTACTCTGTGCTACCAATGCTCCTACCACTGCTGGACTTCCTACTGAAGTATCATGTACCTTCCCTGTGTGTACATGAATACAGCTGCTTCACCTAAACAGAGGCATGTGACCCCATATGACATAATCTGCAGTGGTGTCATCAGTTAATGTGTAGTATTCCCCCATATAAAGCGCGAGTGAGAATACTCCCAGTTTTCTTATCTGATTTACTTTGGAGTACTTCACCTTATCTCATAATATGAAAACGACTACTATTCTCTTGAACAGCTCTAGAAGTAATTCAAGGTATAAATATACTTACTGCTCCAGGCTTCTAATCAAAATGCATCATATCTTACAAGATAAATCAAGTAAATGGACAGAGGTATCCACAGTCTACTAGCAATCATACAGCCCTTCAGAAGACCATGAAAAAATAGCTGCTACAAAAATATCAACCATATCCCGTACTCATGTCAGAGCTGTCCATAGATTGAAACAAAGGTAGACACCCAGCCTTCTTATTCAAATCTCTGCTTCTAACAGCAGTTTTCAACTATTTATAGCCAAACACTCAGCTAGCAATGGCTAGAGTTACAATACACGCTCCTCATATTACCTGGATTATTCCTGCTACTTCTAACAAGTTCTTTCTTTAATGCAATCACCCTTAAGGTTTCATCTGACAAGTTTTTCTTGTCAATGATATAAAATTATCTATTTCAACATAAGGCATGACTCCCTTCTGTATAGGACAAATGTTAACCACAGTACATCCAAAAACCTACCACACAAAAACTAAATAAATCACAAATGAATGTCTAATGAACCTCCTCTTAAAGTAGATATGCATTTAATAAATTTGATAAGATACTTGCAAAACCATGTTATTGCTGTAGTAGTAGTAATCTGGAAGAAAACTAGTGTCAGGTTTCATTACCATTCAGGAAGAGATACAGTTCACATCATAGCATTAAATAAGAAATAGAAGCTGTTGTTCTTTTTATGGTACAAGCATAAGAAACCATTCCCATTCTACAGGTTGTCAAGTGTTAAAGGCCCTAGCCTAGGCAGAGAACACAGCTTCCATGGGACCTGATATTATCCCAGGCTGTATTTTACACCACCTCCAGCAAGAACTAGCTTTGCCTTTGAGCACTCTATTCAACCACAGCCTAATTACAGGCTTCATTCCAGAAGAGTGGAGAACCACCATTGTCATCCCCTTGCACCAAGGTGGTGCCACTACTGACCTGGGAAACTATCCCTCCATTAGCTTGACAAGTCTGATCTTTAAAGCCATGGAGCATATTATTATTGATCTCATAAACAAGGACATAGGCACTCTCCAAGTACTTGACCCCCCTCCCCCCACAATTCGGATTAATCTGGGGCAGATCTTGCCTAATGAACTTAGTTGACTTCTTTGAGACTGTCACCAAGGCCCTGGATGAAGGAAAATCAGTACATACAACTTACCTTGACCTGGCCAAGGCCTTTGACACAATTTTCCACTCAGGCATCATTGAAAAGCTAACACAACTTGGTGTTAATCCCTATCTCATCAGGTAGGTGGCCAACTGGCTTATAATAAGA
The DNA here is from genome assembly GCF_019279795.1 of Protopterus annectens. NCBI lineage: Eukaryota > Metazoa > Chordata > Ceratodontiformes > Protopteridae > Protopterus > Protopterus annectens. The sequence continues at coordinate 672,143,371 of NC_056748.1, read as the reverse complement.
CCCAAAAGGTCAAAATAGGTGCCACCACCTCTGACAGCAGACCTGTGACTAGTGGTATTCCCCAGGGATCTGTTCTAGGAACTCTACTGTTTTGCATCTACTTCTCAGAGGTCCAGGCCAAGACAAAGTGCCTGTGACTGACCAAGTTTGCAGATGACTGAAAGTTGGGTGCTGTCATTGACTCCCCAAATGATGTTAACATACTGCAAGAGGGTCTCTCTCTTAAACTGTCAATAAAAGTACAGGAGTAAAGGAATTAAATGGTAAATTACACACAATTATTTACCAGTAAAGAATCGCTTGGTCCCTTGAACAGCAAATCTTGAAAAGTTGTCATACTAGAAAGTAATGAGGGAGCACGATTCACTGGAATCAGTTGCGCCATGACTCAGGAACATAAGATCGCGCAGTACATGCCACGATGCAGTGAGCTACTTTATTTCGCAAACTACAGTATGTGCTACATGAAGTATCAGATGGAATATAGAGTACAACACTTTCAAGTCCAGTCACAGGTTTGGAAGTTTATTGGAGGTGTACGTTCTGCACTGAGGTTGTAAAGGATGTCAGGGAACACAGACACAAGAAAGAATCAGAGAAGAGAATATAACAAGTAGGGAATGACTCTCCAGCTCCACCAAACCACAAAAGCAGAACAGCAAGAGTTTTAAGAAGGTGATGGGCTCATCTTTTGGAAAAGTGGCTGGAATTCAGGATTGCTTTATGGGCATCTGTCACATGAATAATTTCCTGTATTTTCAGTTCTTCCATAAATATTAAATGGGGATTTATATCAACTGCCATCTTAATTATTTAAAATAATATGGTTGACTAGAAGTTAACTAGGCCTAGAAAGCAAAATAAATTGAATTCATCTGGACATCCTTGAAGATATTACTGAATACTATGATAAAAAAATGAATTGGAAGAGACAAAAATGAAAAGATTTTATAGCAAGTTGACAATTTTACTTTTAAAAGTTACACTGACTGATGACACCCGCAGATAAAATAAAATGTTTAGTCCAAATTCTTTAGAATCATTTTTTATTTAAAAAGGAGTTATCAATGCCTGTTTGATAGGAAAGGATAGGAAAAAAGTAAATCTTGTCACTGAGATTATTTCTGGAATGTTATAAAAGGACTATTTAAGATAAAATATTTTTCATTGAATGCTGGATTCAAGTAGACATATTCCTGATATCGATTAATTAAAATGTTAGAACACTCTCCATCTTTAATGAGTTTGAGATTTATTCCAATAGATAGCAGGTCTAAATGTTATATTCTTTCATTAATAAAAACAACAGTGTTCAATAATGTTAGACTGTCTGAAAGAGTGAGACAGCATTATTTCTTGTTCTCTATGCAAGCATTGTTGCTTTTACAGAAACACCTTCAGTAAGATGTTATGATATATAAGGTACATACTTCTGATTGTTATGTTATAAAAACAATGAATAAGTTTCTGCAAATTTTGTTCTGCAAAGATCAAGCACAATAGTTCCTTGGTGGAGCGACATGTCCAAAGATGGATAACAGCGCATGACACTCTCTCTGGATGAACAATCAAAAGACACTCTTTGGACCTGAAGTGGTATAGATGATAAAAGTTGAAATCAGGAAAAAACTTAAGAATAATGCACAATTGCTTTTGAATCTCCTGCTTATCAATAACTCTCACCTATCAGAGAGTCCTATTATCTTTATTTGTTTAACAGCTGGAATTCGATCCTTAACATGTCAAACATCCCTAATATGCTTCGATGCATAAAGCTTAAAGGTGTGAATGCAGACTGTGGTGCAACAGACTTGAAAGCTGCTACTATTCAGTGCTATCATAATGTGAGGTGCCAACACAGAGCCATAATATGTTTTCAAATGTAAAAAGAATAGAGGTCGTGTCTGATGCACTTTATTGTAATAGTGTAGAGTGTTTTATATATTTTGATTATAATAACTTGAAAGTGTAATAGTATGTTGGTTTATATTTTCAGTTCTTCCCTTAAACACTAAGAAACTTACTATAACTATTCTGAAACATGAAATTATGGTGCATGATTTATGTCTTCCAATGTAAATTATAATTCTCTATTACTCATGTTGTTATTGATATTATTTATTATTTTATTTTACATTTGTTGACTGGGAGTAGTCTGTCTGAGCTACAAATAGTCCTTTTTCAGCAGAGGCCTGGCAAGAAAAGCTCCACATAAAGGTGCAAACACATCATAAGCAATTACAGAGATAATTGCAATATTTGTTGGTATTAAAAACATTGTGCAAGTTACAAGGTGCAAACACAACAAAAGTAATTACAAAGATAATTACAATATTTGCTGGTATTAACAACATTGTGGAAGTTTCAAATATTTAAAGGTAATCATTTCTAATGCGGGTAATGTAAGATATAATTATATTCTTATAGTAAATAGAGCGGATAGTTCACTATAAACTATAGTTACTTACTAGGCCTGATCAATGAGAGGTTAGTAGGGGTTAAGCTAAAGGACAGGAAAAGCTGGGCAGAGTGAAAGCCCAAGTAAGGGATAGTGGACAACTAAGGGGCAGTTTATATGGGGAAGGACAGTTTATGGAGGTGGGGTGTACAGTGACAGAACCAAAGCATTTTTAAGTGTTCCTTTTTAGCTAATTAAAATTTTTTGTGTTGCATTATTTGTCTGATTTGGAATGGAAGCTTGTTCCAGGCAGTGGTAGGATGATAGCTATAAAGGTTACTACCCATTTGTATCCTAGGTTTGTTTATTAAATAGTAAGTCTTGGTCAGAACTGCAAAGTGATTGAGTGGGGGAGCAGTGGGATATATAGGAGGATAGGCTAAGGCAGTAGAAAGGTTGTTATAATATAGAATATATAATCTGGAACTGAGAGAGAAGAAGCACATTGGGTAGTTCCAGCCAGTTTAAGTGAGGCACAGTGGTGAGATTTATAAGTATCTTGGGCAGAGATTCTAGCTATCTTGTTATAAGTTGAGTTAAGTTTTGCTAGAAGTGGGGTGTTGAGGTTTATAAGTATTTGAGAGCCATAGAGAAGACTGGGTAATAGGTAGGTATGAGATAGGGTTACTTTAGATTTGTTTCTGAGAAACTTTCTATTTCTATAACGGAGGCCTCATTTTTTGTGAGTCTTCCTGATTCAGTTATTGATGTGCAAATCAAATTTAAATCGGTCATCTGTAGCTACACCTAAGAGTTTGGCACTGGCTTCAGCTGCTATTGGAGTTTTGTTGAGAGACATTATAGTAAATGTAGATTTGAGATGAGTAAGAGTTTTGGGGAGAAAGAGAAGGAGTTTGTTTTTTTTAGGGGTTAGGATAAGTTGGTTAGTGGTAAGCCAAGATTCTACAGATGTGAAAGCAGCTTGAGTCTGACAGAGGAGATTAGAGTGGGAGTCAGAGATAGTAATTACTGTGTAGTCATCTGCCAATTGTTGACTGGGGACAAGAAGTATGGAGTAGATTTGTAAAAATATTAAATAGCGGTGGACCAAGGATGAAGCCTTGGGGTACACCCATTGTGATAGAGAGAGAAGGGGATAGTGCAGAGAGCCACTACACTGATTGTGATCAGTCACTGAGACAGCTAGAAAACCAGGTGATAGTATCAGAGGAGAAATTAAGATTAGCTAGTTTGGTCAGAAGTAGTGTGTGTGTAAAACAGTATCAAAGGCTTTAGAAAGGTCTAGGAATAGGCAGGAGACAAGTTTGTTACTATCACTGGCAAGAGATATAGTGTTAATAAAGGACATCTGCTCAGTGGTTGTACTGTATTTTGGGTAGAATCCATGCTTGGTAGGAGTCAATAGGGTTTCTTGTAGTAAATATTGAAGTGAATGATTGTATATGCATTTTTCAAGTATTTTTTATTGGGGAGACTTGATGGCTATAGGTCTAAAATTAGAGATTTTATGTGAGTTACCTCCTTTGTTGATAGGTAGTGAGTAGAATTCTTTCCAGATAGATGGAACTTTAGATTCAATAATAGAGTGGCTAATTAGGATAGAAACAGGAAGGGCAAGTGTATCAGCAGCAAGCTGGAGAGAACAGGAAGGAATATTATCAGCAGAAGTGGAGCATGGTTTTAATTTGGAGAGTAAGGATTTAATATAAGTAGTAGATACAGGTTAGAAAGAAAAGAGGTTAGAGAGATTGGGACTTGAGGACAGGACACAGTGATTGGTGTCATTTGCTAAGAGGGGATCCGTTTTGACCATCTTAGTAACAGTTTCTATAAAGAAGGTATTAAAGATAGTGGCAGTGTCTTCAGGTGTGTTGTTTGGGAAGGGATTGGGGAGGAAGGGTTACCAGGTACCATATTTGGTTGACTCAATTCCAGAATTGTTTGGGATTAGATCTTAGGGCTGTAGGGGGGGGGGGGTTGAAATAAAATTCCTTTTTATCCTTTATGCAAAGATTGCATATCAAATTTATATGCAAATGATCTTGTTTTAGTAAATAACATTATAGTCTATGTATTAATTAAGGCATTAAATGTATTTTACCAGCAACTACAAACGTTCTCAGAAATATACAAATATTCTAAGCAAAGAATTTCTTGCAGTCTCATTTTACAATGAAAAACAGCACATTTTAAATCATATTCAAAAACACAACTATAAGTAAATATTCCTTTGCTTAATATTCTAAATAAAGATTCATTGTGACTGTGAAAATACAAATTTACAATCAACGTGCTTTATGAAAGCAGAAAACCAGTTACTGATAGCTTCATTAAACAAAATAAATAAATACTTATATAGTTCCATGCACACCAGTCAGAATATGAAACATTTATCCTCTTCTTGATGACTGTATGACATAGCTGGGGAAAGTCTTCTTGTCTGTATATTCTGCTACTGTGTGTTAATACTCATGCTACATTGTGTATTTTGGTCACAAAGACAGCACAAATATTCACACACAAGAAAGCAGAATTGGCTGTCATAAAGAGGCATATTGGAGTACGTAAAAATGAATTATAGGAAAGTCACAGATTTAAGGCTGTGCCACTGATGTAGGGAAACATTGCCACACTGTTCCTTTTTTTTCTGCACTGTGGGATGGCTAGTGAAATGTGACCTCATTTATCTGCTACTCAAACAGCTCAGCTTGTGTGAAGTCTTGTGGAAACCCCTCTGAGTAGCAAGGTTTTATCTACTGCTTAGAACTCGCTGCATGGCGCGTGTGCCAGAATACATAAAGGCACATCCATTCTTTACTTATTAATCAGCAGAAATCTGTAAAAATGTACTAAAACATGCTACGGAACTCTTGCCTCCACACTGTAGTTTAAAAATGCATACCAAAGTTATATAATTTAACCATTTTCCCAGTAGCAGTTTGATCTTTTTTCTCTCCAATTGCTCTTTTTTCGTAGGTACTAGCAGTGGCGGTTGCTATAGCAACAGAAAAAATGAAATGAAATGCACATTAATGTCCACTACAGTCCTGTCAAGCATAATAACTGCCATTTCTATGATTTTTCACCTGCAAATGTACTCCAAATATGGATGAATTGTGGATACAGACATTGGCAGATTTTATGCATCATTTTGCCCTTCACTCATACTCTCTGATCCATAGACCACCAGGCTCATATCTAAAATAAGCGATACGATTTGTAAGTGAAAATTCAGCTGTTATAATGATGAAGCAAGGGACTTCAAAAACTAATATAACACCTCCAAGAACATCACTCTTTCACAAGAGAGAAAAATTATTTGCTTTACTCTTTAACAAAGAAATTTAAAATAGAAAAAAATAACTTGTCATATAACTGGCTAAACACAATTTGAGCAAATACTTACTTGTCATGAAAATGCTCTTGTCTGCATTACTGAAAAGTCACAACTGTAATTTATAACATGACCACTGATATTCTTCATTTACTTAATTTATTCTTTCAATTTAAAATCAATAATGTCGTGTTGCATTGTGCGTGGTTTATTGATAAGCACATTTCATTCTTTAACTATATAGGAAACTAGCAAGACAGCAGTTGGGATATTACCTACAGGTGGAGACTTATTAAAGAAAAAAAGAGCTAGGTTTTAGACACTAGACTGAGGAATCTACTTAAATGATTATGGATACCTGAAAGCTAGGGTATGAGGTAAATGAATATGTGTACTTTTAAGGAACAAAATAAATAAAAAAAAACATGATACACCATTGCAGCAATGCATGGCATGAGATGGAGTGAGAATAAACATTAATGTCAGTGGTGGCTCGTGGGACTGGCTGCTGGGCTGCAGCCTCCCAATGGAAAAAAGAGTAATAAATAAATAAATAGAATGATATTGCACAAATCTGTCCTTATTTTATGTATTTTATTTTCTTACATGATCTGCTACTGCTCATGCATGGCATTCCGAGTACCTTATAAAATTTAGACAATACAGAAAAAAATGAAATTATCTTACTCCAGTCACAGGGTTGTTTTTAAAACAGCCCAACATTATTTGCATTTGATATGGACATTAAGCATACAAAAGAAAAGTCACTTGAAAAGACGCTCTCCTGGGGTGTTAGTTGATGCAGTGATGAGCAGTTTCTATTGGCTGAGTGCCTCAGGTGACCAAGACAGCCTGATTGAAACTTCACTGAGACATTATTGGATGCCTCCAGAGTTACAAGCATGGAAACATGTTTTATTTATAGTAAGCTATTTATTTTAAATACTGTGTTTTTACAAGTACTACTCCATAAGGTAGAAAGGTGTGTGTGTGTGCGCGCATTCAGGAACTGGAATATTAGATGGGTATTCACAAATTCAGCCCATTTTGATTGGTATGGATCTCCTTGAGAAAGGAGGTTTAGTGAAAGGGTAGGTACTAGCAAGGTGTAACTTATCATTGTGCATTTATCATCTTGTTTTGCTTTGACTCAGAAAGTGAATGTTTGGAAATCACTTTCTTCTGTGATTTAATTTCTGTTTAGAAAATAATGCTGCTGCCATACAATGCACGTTATTCATGGTGAGAAATGCTGCCATATCCATGTATGCCTTGCTGAACACCATTCTGTACTTTGTGATTTATGTCTGGTTTGTTAGAACATAATGAAATCCAATAGCAAATTTGATTCAGTCTGCAAGAAGTATTTTTTGAATCGCATTAATTTATTCATGAATATTTAAGACAAAAAGGCATAATCTCCAAAGGGTTATAATATTAACAAAATGTAATATCTGTGACACATTTAGTCTACATTTTATAGTAGTTCATGTGGATGAAAAATGTAATACTGATACTAGATGTCTGACATATTTGCATTTGTCTGTTGAAATAAAATATACTATATTTTATAATATGTTAACACAGAGTTTGACAGAAAAAAATATTAGGAACTTTGATTTTGATGGCAGGATTGCATGAATAATTTTATGGTTTATTGCTGAGTAGAACTTAACAGTTCACAGGATACCTATCATTCATACTAAAGCATCCTTCAAAACTTGATTTTTTTTCGTTCATAAAAGGCACAGACCATAGCATTCTAACTGCTAAATTCCTCAAGTGCGATAGGGCTTGAGTTTCTATAGCACTTAGGTATGCATGAAATAGGATACTTACGTAAGAAAAATAATGTGTATGTCACTGATGTATCACCTTTGACAAGTTATTCATTAGTCTATTTACCTATGGCATGCATGCATGCACAGTGCTATGTGACATATGTTCTTGCATAATTATGATGTCTGTGGAAGGAGAATTTACACTTACTGCTCATATTACTCAGGCTTTGCTCTGCTACACCTTTTTACAGAATGAACTTGAACAATTCCTTTTCACTCTTTAGGTGCTTTCTAGTACCAATCCCAATGCAAAGCTGCAGAGGGAATAGCTGTTCAAAAGTGCACCAGTTCCTGGACAGAAGAAATCAAACACCATGTATTTCACTTCATAAAATGCAGGGAGCATTACAACATATCATTCAAATAAAGACCATATTTTCAGTAATGAGACCTGATGTCTGGTTTCATTTTGCTAAAACATATACATCTTCATGTTTTACATATTTTATATCCATCCATCCATCCACCAACTACCTCTTTTTCTCACTTTTGTACACAGGGTCAGGGTGTCACTTCAACAGTGACAATCATCTAGTGCCAAGGTACACCACGGGGTGGCTAACCCTGCCACAGTAGTTCTTCCACACACACTTGAATCTGCACTCACACATATGGCTAATTTACAGTGTGCACTCCTTCTACTTTATATATGGTATAATAATACTGCCAACTATTTTGATTCAGGTAGGGCTCACAATAAAGTACACCAATGTCTGTCATAGACAGGAACTGGCTCAGCACCACATTTATGCTCCATAATGCCTAATATCAGCATGTTGCTGTAGGATAGAGCATGTCACTGATGAACTTGGATTGACTAACAATCTGTAAAGCTAGAGAGCTAGTTGGGAATGTAGGCTTGAGTGACTGTTATCCAGGTTGCCTATGTCTGTTGGAGGCCATGTGCTTTTCACAGCACTGTTCTGCTCTCTAATGGGAGGGGGATCAGTATTAATGTCAGAAAGTTGAGTATGTGCTTTGAGATGGATGGATGATTATAATACATCGCAGGCACAGACAGCCATGATGAAGTATTTGCTTCACTGCACAACAACCCCAAGAAAAACTTTACGACATGCGAAGTCCTGCAGCTCAGAGTAGGTGATGCTGGATGAAATGTGTCTATTTCCTCATCTTCTACTCAATGATGGATAATTACTTCATCAACTCTGACTCAGGCTGTTGGTCCCAGGGGGACTGTTGGAGTAAGAGAGTAACCATCACTAGCCAAGTGTTATCCTATCACCGGAAAAAAAAAAAAGAAAAGTGTTTCATAACGTGATAAAGTTATGAAAGGAAAACATAAAAACTTAAACATGTTACTTATAATGCACCGATGAATACCTGACATAATGCTTACTTAACAGCTTCTCACAGAAACTCCTTTATTAGTAATTGATTTGAAAACTGTGCAATTCATACTATTTGTTTTAGAGCTTTTTGTTCTGTCTATATGGACTGTACATTTAAATTGTATTGATATATTTTCAATAATTCTTGGATGGAATAACTACAAGAATTATCTATCAAAATATTCTTACATGTGGACATTCCCACATAAAACGCAGGGCAGATCCTGTAGGTGGCCAAATAAATAATGTTATTAGTATTACAAGTGGCATCATTTTTAACATTTTAATTTGTTGTATTGGAGACAGGATGTGTAAAACATTTGTCTCTATTTATGTTAGCACAACTCGAACAATTGTAGCAAGTGACAGTCCCAGTTCTACTCAATATAACTCTTATTTTCTGATGAAAATCCTTGTAGCAAATCACCTCTTTAAATTTGGGCAATTTTTATATGAAGAATTAGGGGATCTAACTCAGGAAATTTTGTGAAAGCAAAGTTCACTAGGGTTTGTCGGTTGAATACTGACGATACTCCCCTTTCTATTCAGCTTAAGGAGATGATGGGGGAGTTTATTGATAAGGGTTATTATGGGCACCTGCTAGAAAGTATTTATCATGATGTTCTAGCTGAAAGGAATAATAGACTGAAACCTTATTTTACATCTACATTTCCTCATCATGTTACTTCTGGAGACAGGACTAATAATAAGTTATTTTATGTTATAACATTCAACAGGGTTAGTAGACAGAGAGAAACTATAGTAAAGGACAAGTGGTGTATCCTATTGTCCCTCCCTGAGTTAGATCAATATATTAATCATTCCCTTAATTATTCATGCAAAAATTGCCCAAATTTAAAGAGGTGACTTTGCTATAAGGATTTTCATCAGCAAATATGAGTTATATGGAGTAGAACTGGGACTGTCCCCTGTTACAATTGTTTGAGGTGTGCTAACATAAATAGAGACAAATGTTTTACTCATCCTGTCAGCAATACAACATATTTTGTTAAAAATTATGCCACTTGTAACCGTGATATTATTATTTATTTGGTCACCTGCACGGCTTGCCCTGCATTTTATGTGGGAAAGTCCACCCGTACGTTAAGGGAGAGAATGGTAGAGCATAGGTCTGAGATACGTAGGAGGATTATGACGAATGCTTTGGCCCAGCATATTGATGAAAATGGCGATACCTACATTTTTTACATTTAGAGTTTTGGAGGTGAATTCTAGAGACCGAAGAGGTGGAGATTTAAATAATAAATTGGAGACAAGTGAGTCTGAATGGATCCTGCATTTAAATGCTGATCATGCCCTTGGTATCAACAGAAAGGTCTCTTTAAAACCTATTTTTTAAAAAAAGGAAATGTTTCTGAAATAATTATTGTTTTACATTTTTTATTGGCTGTGTGATATCATGTTATTATTTTACTTTTGTATTTAAATGTGCTCTTAATTTGATTTGTTGTACTGATGAAGGATTGTCTCCGAAATCTTTATCATTAAAGCCTTCATGTTGTGATTAAATGTGGTTTTTCCAAGCAAAAGTTATAGAAAAACACATACAATGACAGCATACCTCATACCTGACAAAATAACACTGAAAGACCTACAAACAGCATGAGTTCTGGATAGTCAGCAATACTAACACATCACTCCTGACCTACAAAAGTATTCTAACGAAGATGGATGAGGAAAATCTAACTGGACACCTGTTTGTTTACCTTAACAGAGTCTTTGACCTGGTGTATCATACCATCCCACTATTTCACCTCAGAGACATAGGAATTAACAGTCAGGTTACCAGTTGGTTTAAAGACTTTCTCATGAATATAACATTTAGAGATCAACTTGGCTCCTCTCTCTCTCTCTTTCTCTCTCTTTTTTAAAGGTAAGTACTAGGCTAGCTGACCTTGTGGGCTATTTTAAGCCTATATAGTTTCCATTTTTATGTTTGAATTAACCTATCCCATTTGGTTAGTGATTAGCCTTATCCATCTCATTGTCAATAATTATATATTACCTCTAATAATAATAACTGGGATCATACTACAGATGACTAGAAATTAAATATTTGTTACTTATAAAAAAAGAGATATGTTTCTTGAAGATACTCTCTTGGAAGGTGTTATTGATATAGACATGTACATGTTTTAGTTAATAAATCCCCATTTATCCCCACCATATTTGCTAAACCAAAAATCTACAAGGACATTAGGTGTCCACCTGCAAACAACTCTAAAACTTATCCTTTGGCTGTGTGCATTGACCACATTTTACAGGAGCTGATCAGATAAGTAGACCGTATTTTAAGGGACACCCGGGATTTTATTACTAAGATGAAGGTGCAATTTCAGCAACTCCACTATTTTTTCTACTGTGGACATTTCAGATCTTTAAACCTCTAAACTTTGTCACACTGGTTTAGAGTTGTTCCACTGGGCCATCACTGAATTAACTCAATTGGATGGTCTGACTATTAATTTCATCGTAGAATTGATGAAACTTATTTTACTCAATAACTTTATGTTTTAGTGTGAGTACTACAGGCAGGTGAAGGGCATAGCTATGGGTGCAAGTTGTGCACCCATATACTCGAACCTAGTTTTGTACAGTTGGGAAAAGATTTTTGTTCTATGAAGCTCATTTACTAACCATTGGCACACGTATTTGAGATATTTGGATGATATCTTTATTTTATGGAAGCAGTGTGGTGCTAATATGCATTCAAAATTTATTTTGTATATTAATAACACCTCCCCCTTCTTGGCTTTTACAGGCCACCAAGTTATGGACTTGATAGACTATTTATATGTGACAATTTATAATGACACTATGCAAGGTTGCTTTGGGTCTAAAATCTACATAAAACCCACTTTTTCTAATAGTTATCTTGACTATGACAGTTGTCACCCAAAACATAATAAAAGGAATATTTTTAAAGGACAATTTGTCACAGTAGCTTGCATGTATTCTGAGTTTCACCATTTTAAGAAGGAAGTTGATTTTTGTAACTATGACATTCTCAAAAAGAGGATACTCATCAGACTTGTAGGACCATACTAGCCGTAAAGTTAGACAAAGCTGGGGTACCAGATATATCTGATTATTAGGACAAAACTGTTCCATAATACTTGGGATGAACAGTGGGTCTTTTACTAACAAAAATACATCAAAATCCAATTTTTCACATTCATTAGTAATAAGGTATAGTGGACTTGTGAAAAATAAAAATAAATTGTTACCAAAACATGGAGTACTTTCAAGATGGATAATAGTATATACAAGGATCTAGGTGCATCTCCTTCCTTTGTGTTCAAAATGGGTAAAAATTTAAGAGTTATTTAAGCATCAGCAGATTACTTCTACAGAGGCAGCACAAAAGGGCACAAGGAAGTGTGGTTCATGTCACCAGTGTAGTGATATTCTTGAAGGAATGGAAGTTATGGTGGGGAACCCTCCATTTAGGACAATCTTGGGTGATGGCAATTGTGGCACAAAGTGAGTAATTTATATAGCTATATGACAAAAATGTTCCTGTTACTACGTAGGTAAAACTAGTGGCAATTTTGTAAAGGATATAAAAGCACCTAGATGCTATTTATAAAGGCAACAGGAACAATTCCTTCTGCACACATGCTCAGATATGTGACAACTTCACACAGTTTCTTTTTGGCATTATGGAAATGGTGCCAGTAGATAACAAAGGATGTTCGTGGATAAAAAAAATTAAAAATGAGGGAGTTGTTATGGCAGTTAAAATTGAATACCTCTAATGATAAAACATTGAATGAACATACTGTACATCTATTGCCACAGTTGTTATACTTCATTTTTATACATCTTTGTTAGTTTCATTTAACACTAGTTTTTTAGGTACTTTACCTTTTAATTAACTGAGTTTATTTAATTAACTTGACTGAATCACGTGATCTCTTTTGAACTATTTAATTGATGGCCGTACTACTTTTGAATGGTTCTGATGAAGTCTTGAAATCAGAGGATGAAAGCGCTTAACCGTTTTTATTGTTTTTTTTTTATTCAATATCTATTAAAATAAACTGTATAACTTACGTTCCTCATGGCTGCTCAAGCATTTTTTGGTTTGGATAAAGTTCATTTGGCTCCCTACAGTTTTTCATTTATGAATTTTCTCTGAATGGCCCACAGTAATGGTTGGACACTACGTGAGCTTTTTGGTGTTTTTATTTCAAGTTTATAGTTAGGGTTGTCAGTCGCATACTGTTTCTGGTTTTCTTTAGATTTATCTTCAACTTTTCTATATTTCCTAATGGTAACATGCATTTCATTCATCAGACTACATATAAATTTAAAGTATATTATTGTAATCCAGAATCTCCAGGTTACCACATCAAGTTAGGAGGGGGCTTCCTAACAGGTCAGAGGTATCTCAACATCTGTTAGTATGTAGTGGCTCAAATTAATTATACATCAAGAAGACAGAACATAACAATGTGGTTCAAAACACACACACACATATTAATGGACATAAAAGACTTGTCTACATTTGGATGAGTATTAACTAAGTGACGTTAGAACTTGAGAACACTTCCTTATTTTAAATTTCACTGACTGATATTTCCTTTTTTTCTACAAAAGGCTTGACTACAGAGTTAGTATATGGTGTTTGGAGGCAAAGTCTCCAACATAAGATTAGAAGGTAGGTTTGTTCCATGCAAAAAAGTTTTTTTGTCTTCATTAGGTTGAAGCTTTTAATGATGGGATTCATTTAATCGATGCACTTTTATGTGCTCCCAATGCTGCTTCATTCTTTTCAGCTACCTCAGTGCCCCTTGTCCATTGTCATGTCTGCCAGCCGCTCCAATTACCCCTGGCCTGTCTTGTTCTAAGGCTGTGGAACCAGAGGGTGTTGTGGGGGGTCATGCCACTGATTACTTCCACTGTGGGATTTCCTCACTTGTGATGGACCTGTGATGGACCCCTTGGTAACCCTCCTCTCTTGCATTCATCTGTTACATCTGAAAGCTAGCCCACTCTGTGGACTAAGCTTCTACACAGCAAAAGCATAGAAGAATGACCTCTTCCAAAATGGGCACACCTATCCTTCCCTGACTGCACGTTGGACACCCAAGACACTATTGGCTTGCTCAATCACACAATACTCGAGTAGAGACTGAAGGAAAATAACACAGTAACTACAAATGGATGTATTTATTTGTTATTAAATGTTTAATCTTGCTGGTCAATGATATATTTTCATAAATGACATGGACCTCAAAAAATGGGTAATTGCAAATACAATGTATACAAACAATTTAGTGCAAGGGGTTGGGAGGGTGGCCTAATGGTTAAGGTGGTTGCCTTACAAACACAAGGTACAGGGTTTGAGTCTCACAGGGGATAAATGGCTAGGCTTAAAATGGCTCGCAGGGGCAGTTAGCCTAGTACTAATCTATGAATCTATGAATCTATGAATCTATGAAACCTAGTAGTATGTTTTTGTGCAGTGCAAGGAAAACAGAATACCTGGAAAACACATGCAGATTCACAGAAAATATTCAGATTCCACAAAGACAGTGACCAGAAGTCATCAATTCTACAGCCAATACCTCTTTTCAATAAAAGTTGAAGACAAAGTCCCAAAATGGTCTCCAGAATGTAGTAATGAACTATATTTCCTACTTTTGTTATTTGTCCTACTCAAGTATGATCACATGCTCACACACATCACACACAAACATGCACAGGCACACACTAAATGGCTAACACTGCACTCATGCCCAGCCACATTACTAGTGAGGAATGATCAGATCCTTTTTTATGTTCCAGTCCTGCTCCCTCTTACATCTTATACCTGAGGCAACTTCCCCCTTCATCCTACCTTATGATTGTTTCTGACATGGATGAAACCAGTTAGCACCTCTTTATCTTAATACTACACCATTAACTGGCAGGCTACATTTATAGTCTGAAAATGTATGCACAGAATACTCACATAAATACCAGCCCTCTTAACATGCTCATTCAGACCTAGTACCTAGTACATAGATATAAATATATATCATTCTTCATATCATACAAAGGCATAGTCAAACCTCACACCATTACTGTCCAACTCTTAACTCTTACCCAAATGCATTATTTTTACTACCTATCTCTGCTACTATTCTTATAAGCTCATTTAATCACCCACTTTCTTTTTATTTCTTTTCTTATTGTTGTAAATATGTTTTATATAATTTTATATACTTCTTAAATATGTTTTCAAGGGTCTACTTCATACACCACAAATGCCACATAACCAAAGACCAAATGAACAAAACTTCAAATAAACAAACGTCCACATAGCCAAAAAGTTTCCCAGGGTAGTAACCAGTAGGCCAAATACTCATGGAGAACACACTGCACCATCTACAACCTACCCAGGTGGGGGCCATGTCCCCACACCCCACAATATGGGTGCTACACCCCCCCCCATCATCCCCTAACTAAATATACCAACTCCAGGATCACACTGCAGTGTGAAAGAGGGTAAATCTCCCTTTCTTGCCCCTATGGTTACTTACCTGGGAAACTTTTCGGCTATGTGGATGCCCGTTTATTTGAAGTTTTGGCATTCTTGTTTTGGTCATCTGGTCTTCGGTTATGTGGCATTTTGGGTATGTGAAGTCGACCTGTTTTCACATTCAGTATTCAGATGTGATACTTTACTGCTGTACATATGCACATATTGCACTACATACATGTGTGTATGTATGTATGTATATGTGTATATATATATATATATATATATATATATATATATATACATACACACACACACACATATACATATGTATGCATGCATATCTATATATGCATATCTATGCATGTTAGCAGATGTTTGTATATCTATGTATTTTACACAGAGCCGGGAAATGTACAGTTTTTCTAATATTTATATTTTTCATTATTTATTTTCTAAACATATATAACCAAAATCATACTCTCTTTACAAAGACTGTTAATATCTATAAGTATGTGTGTTTTATCCTTTGATAAGCTCTTTGTCCAGGCTGAGTCTGAAACAAGCAACATGAATACGTTTTCCACCCTTGATAACAAATTCAAATAAATAAATTTATAAAGGCTTACATGCATATTTGCATTCATATGTGACTTCATCAAAGTAAGTGTAGAAAACAAATATTTTATCAAGTAACTCCTCAATTTTGTCAACTAATCTGTGAGACAGGAAAAGCAATCATACTGCTATTTTACTTTAATAAATTAAATAATTAACTGCAGTACTCAACGTCAACGTCATTTGTGAAACCAAATTTAAAGAAAGAAATGCACAGTCTTATATGGCAGCCAAGTTTATGAAGAATTCAGTTCAGGACACTGCTGTGGAGGCAGATTTCTGCCTCTGGGTTAAAATGCTGAGCAAATGGGTAGAGAGTGATTCAGGTGATAAATTGATGGATGTCAGACAACATAACTTTTGAAGGACTTTCCATGTGGATAATGTCATTAATAATCTCTTTCCAATATGCTAGCACTAGAAACTTATGTCAAGCATAGCATCTTTATTAAGTGGTGATAAAAATGATTTTGCACATGATAATATGATCTGTCAGAGACTGGACAGGGATTTACAACACAGCTGTTTGAAATGCATCAGTTCTCTTTTTCAAAAGCATGCAACACAGCATTTCTGTACAGAAGAATTATTCCATTTCCAACTTCTATGTAAAGACTGCATAGTTAAAATAAAATATAATAACATGAAAATTTTGATAAGAATCCTCCCCAACATAAAAAGCAAATGTACTCAGCAATGTAGTTGTAAAGATTTTATTATTCATGTGGTATTCTGTCTTTAACAATGATATTCATTGTGCCTGAGAAGAAACTGCATATCCATGCAGGAGTGTTAAGGATTTATCAAAAACATACCAGAAGCGTAAATGTTTTGCCAAACATAAATCTTTGTAATGCAAAATATATCAAGAAGTCATATTTAGTTGCAATAGCATATGTAAACATCCAAAAGGACATATTTAGTAATAAAGGATCAGCAACTACTCACAGGAAGAGGCTGATTAATACCAAAGATGTTAGTTACCTGAATGCCGTGAACTGCAAGATATACAGAGTTTGCTATTACAACTTCTCTGCACTACCTACTGCTCAAATATACAAAGTGTGGAAAATAATCCCAACACTTCATTTAGCTGCAAGTTACCACATCCTTCAGTCACTTAATAAAGGCATTAAAGCTAAGCTGCGTTAGCAGAGCCATTGCTAGTTATTCTGGCACATTGTGCCATTCCCTGATCTGACACAAACATTCCCTGATCTGGCAGTATCACCCTTAACTTTTAGTTAAGAAGCAAACCAAAGAAAACAAAAAGAACTTCTCATTATTGATGATAAAAAAAAGAAAAGCTTATTTTCCTAAACCAAAAAAAAAAAAAAACTATATCAAAACATTTACTACAACAAATATCTCACATGTAGTGCTCCTCCTAAGTCTTTGCTCCCAGACATCTGCCCCTTTTGCTCCACACTGTTTATGTCTGTGTTAGAAATGTATCATAATTATAGGTGTTCAAGTATATTCACTGTTACAGTCATTAATTCTGAGACTCCTCCTTGAGGAGTCTGATGGACAGATTTCTAGAAGATTATCTTTTCCACCCCCCAGCTTTGATTGATTTTCACTCAAATGTCAGGATATTGAAATTATGAAAAGTACATTGTCTGGTGCCATGTTCACATCTTCCTTGTTCTGGCTGTAAAGGAAACTGGCTCTATTACACAGTGCATAACTGCACCTAAGAAACATCCTCAGCGTCAACCATTCACCCATAAAGTCCTATATTTCCTCCCAGCATTCTTTGCAAGGTCAGAGAGTAAAAAGGGCTCTGGCAGAGAAATAAGAAGGAAGGTGAGGAAAATAAGATGAAATGTATAATCTGCAACCCCCTGGTAACCCAAAGCAGAAAAAAGATGGAATGTTCAGAGAGAATAGGGACCGCATCAGTAAATATACCTGAACATCTAAAATTACGGAATGGTCTTAATACGTCTGTATTACATTCGTAATAATATTCGCCATTGCTGTCATCACAAGATCATAAGAACAATTGGGATCTCTCATTAATTGTTCTGTTAAGAAATCATAAGTCATACCATGGATCATACTGTGGTGAATCCCTGTTTCAAATCCTGCCTGGCCTTGGATGCAGAACACATCTGTAATGTCTGGAGAATATTTGTCAGGTAGTTAGCCAGGTAGTTGTTTCTAAAACTGGCTGGATATTAACTCACTGAAGAATGATGGTTGCCACTGTCACTAAAGTGGAATGTGCTTTATCATGGACGGGTATATATTTTCTATGAAAGAAATAACGAAAACCATTTTGATAAAACTTGTCAAACTCCTCTCCCTCCCTTTACAAAGGGGGTAAAAAACTGAACTGATTTTTCTGATTTCCTTGCTTCTGACATGATAGAATTGGAGATGCTTATGCATGCTAAAAGGTTGCAAACTTCTGTCATCCTTGTTCTGGGGTTTGGAAAGAATGCAGTTAGGTGAATAACTCATTTGAGGAAAGTCTTATAGCCACTATGAATACATAAGTAGGTTTGGAACAGACAATGACCCTGTCCTTGTGGCAGTATAAAATGACTCATTAAACATTAAGGCTTGCATCACAGACATTCTTCCAGCACATATCACAGCCACAAAAAAAGAGCATATTCCAGGAGAGGTTCTTTATATGGAAAATGAAGCAGAAGGTTCAGACGGTGCTAAAGTTTGTTTTTATAATACATAACTGAGGTTGATGGTGAAGAAATTTCCTTTTTGGGTTGTCAGAGATGGAGAACACTTTTTAAGGACTGCTTGCCAGGCAATACAGGGTATAATGTTTCTCTAAAAACAGATAAGTTTAGACAGCTGTAACATGAATCTTCAAAAAGCAAACAATAGTCCAGATTTGTAAAGGTAACAGCTACTTATTAGGCTAGCTGAGCCTGCGGGTCATTTTAAGTCTACCAATTTCCCTTCCAAAGGTAAAAATAGAACTATGTACCTTGTGTCTGTGAGGTAAACACCTTAACTGGTATAGCAACTCACAAGTTCTAGCAGGTAGTTAAGAAACAGACAAACTTTAATTGAACTAAGGTCCTGGTCAACAGAAGCACAAGAATGAGAACTTTGGTTTGGTTTCCCAGACCCCCTTACTATATGCAGCATGTCCTCTGAAACTGTGCCTGGATGGTATGAGGTCAACATACTTCCAGCCTTACAGTATTGAGGGTAGGGTGCAGTATGGGCCCTGCAGAGCAAAAGTATTGGTTTACCATGGGTAGGCATTGCAGCAAGATAAATCAGTGCTGTCTTCTGAGCAAAAGTAGAACTACTAGAAGCATATTTGTATTCTCCCTTGATCCTCAACAATTCTCTGGAGATTAGACTTATAAGAGAAATAGATAGCCATGCCCATGGAAAGGACAAGGCATCTATTTTTCTGGTTCCTGGAGCTGCTGACCTGCAGCAAACCTTCCTTTGTAATCTGTTCTCTAAGGAAAACAAAAAAGGCCTACTTCTAGCATGCTTCATTTGTAGGTTTGTAGATAAATACTAGTTTGCAGATTATAAACCTAGTAAATAACCAGAGGTCAGAATCAAACCCTGTAATTTGTATCTTTGAGGTCATACATCAACTTCTCACCTCAATATAAAATGGCACATTTTGCATATACAATCACTAGTGTGTCATTCTCAATACTGAGTACATATGAGAATTGCTTTAGACGAACCGGAGAAACCAAGATTTAAACTTGCAACTGTCACCTATGTTTGCGCTACATACCAGAAGTCTATAACACAACTGTGACCTGATATCAGACGAAAGCCCTGTATCTTGTGCCTGTGAAGTAAACACCTTAACCATTTATGAGGGTCTGACTGTATTTTACAAATCCCATCTGTTAAAACATTTTCTTGTGATGGAGTATGGATGTCTGACCAATGGGTTACTAATCAAGCATGAAATATTAGTCTATATAGTATATAAGAGTGGATGCCTTCCTCCACCTCCTAACATAGCACACCACTGTAGTGCCATTTGTGAGGATGTATAGGGTGCCTTTTGTGGAAATCTGTTTGGATGCTTTTAATGCAAGTAATACAGGCATAATCCCTTTTGCATTTATATTATTTATATTGAATCTGTTGTCTCACATGCCCTAAATCTTACAATACCACACATCACCCCCCCCCCATGTGATGTCAAGGAAGTCCATGCTGAGGGTCTGGGTACTGTAAGCTTGAAAGGTACCTAAGCCACAAACAAAAGATATACTGAAGAACAGCAGTCACAGATAAGAAGTAAAACAGCAAAATAGTTTTAATACCTCTAGGTACTCCTTGAAGGCAGTTCTGCTGAGGAGCTAGAGGAATTGAGTCTTTCAGCTTTTCCTGGTTAGGGGTCGCCACAGTGGAACTCCAGTCCGCTAATGATTGGCAGTGGATTTTTACAGTGCCAAGTTGCCAGCCCAATGCCCAACTTTCAAAGAAGGCACACCCATTCACGCACACACCTACCTGCATGTCTTTAGATGTCATTTGACTGTGGTGAGGACATGCAGACTCCACACAGAAGGCATTCCTGCCAAGAATTGAACGGGAGAACCTCTTGCTGTGAGGCAACAATGCTAACCGCTGCACCACTGCAGCCCTTACTATTTTTCTGTTTTACTGCTTGTCTGTGGCTCTTGTTCTTAAGCTTGAAAGGTATGCTGGATGGAAGCATACCTGTTTTTTCCACCACAACATCCTTTTGTGATGAAGATCAAAAGGGAAATGTCAATTTTCACAGCTTTACAGGCTTGGCACCATCTATTTTTAGGTACAGTTGCTGTTTCCTTATATAAAGCCTTGATAGAGACATTATCAGAATGCTAAAAGCCATCTAGCTCAGAATTTAAAGAATTCACTTGCCTTTACAGAACCCATCTCTAACAGCATTTGGAGAAAGTGGGACATAAGGAGGACCTTGTCTTCAGGCAGAATGACATTGTGCTGCTTTTTCTCCAGCAAGGCCACTAGGAAAATGCTCTCCTTTTTGGGCTCAAATGAAACTTGGAGAAGGTGGGAGAGAAACCTATATGGTGAAACATGCTGATGTAAGCTGCAAAGATGTCCATCTTCCTTCTATGGAGTCAATCTGAATCATGTAGCCATCCAGGTAATAATAAATATGTAGGCCTATAGTTCTGCAAAAGGCAATGGTTGGAGCCAGGAATTATGTAAAGACCTTTGGCATAGCAGATAAACCAAAGAGCAAGGGGCTGAAGATGTAGAGAGCTTCCTGCTTCAAATTAAAGAAAACAGTTTTGAACCTTTGCAAGTAACCATGAAAACCTGAGTAAGTAGAAGAGGCTGAAGGATTTGCAATATGTGCATTTTGAACTTTGAGACTATTACATAGCTGTTTAGCCTTTCAAGTTCAGGAATGTGTCACCTGGCAACTTCCACTATGAGTTTCTGAACTTATCTGGCATAAAAAGCAGGACCTTCCTTCTCTGCTGCAGACATTAATTTGATGGGCGTTTGTCCTAGTAACAAATTAACTGGTTCATTTGGAACACGAGGGATAGTAACAAAGGTTTGGTCTGTTACTTCTCTACAAAGAGACATATATGTTGCTCTATCTACAATGATATGAGGGTTGGAGTGGAAGGGAGGATGTCTGTAAGATTTTCTTGGGGGGAAGGTAACTTGAATGAAACATAGCTGTTTCCTCCAGTGGTGATGGCCATAAGGGCCCCTATTCTTGTATGTTTTGTGTTCCCATTCTTTCTTGAATATGAGCTTCTTCCTTTTTTAGCATTCTCATTCTTTTGCTTGGAGAATAGATGCCAAGATTTCTAGGGATTGCTCCTACTGAATCTTAACGCTTGAGATTATAACATATTTTCTGAAAGAATGCATGGCCATTCCCTTTTCCCTGGTCATTTGAATTTTTTCTCACCTGGGAGTCTAAACAGGAGATCCTTGCCTAGGTGTTGTCCACCAAATCACTGACTGTCAGTGCTGTTTTCGTGACATATACAATGCATCATAACCACACTTTGTACAGTGTTTGGCCAGCTGGGAGGAAAGGTTATGTAAGAAAAGCATCTCTTGCTTCAGGTCCTTATCACTGGTCCACTCTGTCATAGTCTTCAGGTTTCCTAAGAGTGTTTCATAGCAGCTTGGATCTCTGAATGCTAAGATAGTGGAAGTATAAGCTCATGTCCCGAAACAGTCAAGAATCATCTCTCTCTGATAAGGGGATCTGTACATATAACCATGCTAAAATCCAAGGGAAATCACTGTTGCAACAGGCAAGAATTTCCAGTAAAGGAATTTGTGGAAATCCTGGAATCTGTTGAATCAGTCAGGTTTCATTGCAGTAGGAGAAAAAAAGACTGGCTCCAATAATGTACTGATAAATGCCATGGATGTTCCAAGACATCCATGACTGTAGGGACAGCAATTTGTTTAGAATCTAGTAGGCCCTTGAATGATTTATATGTCATGTGGGTCTTAGAATACTAGTCACCATCCCATTTGACTACTTCTTGAAAAGAAGGGTGCGTCTAACTGAGCAATCCCCTACTGCTGAGGCAGAGTTCAAGGCATCTTCAGTATCTCATGCATAAAAACAGAGGGGGTGATGTCTGGCTCACATAGGACCTCATCCACCGCAAAATATGGGGTATCTCAATCCTCTTCTTAAGCAGGCTCCATTCCGCCTATTTTTAGAAGGAATACCTGGCATATCTGGTATTCCCACTCTTGGCTGCTTTCTTTTCTTAAACCTTGTGAAGTCCTGAGACATTTGGAATAAGTCTCTTAAAGCACGGATAGCTTGGGAAGAACTGCTCAGTCTAGGCTGACATCAGCAAGGTGGTGCTGGCTTCTGAGTGCATTAGGGATACTTTTATCAAAGCTTTAATGGATTTATCAGTGAAAAAGTATTTAATGTCCATTTGTTGAAGATTTTACATATATCCAAAATAATTCATATAATTTGTTGTAAGTAATTAAATCAGTGTATGAATGACTGATGAAACTGTCAGAAGTTGATTTAATATCAAACTTGCTACTAGCATTGGCACAGATAACAGTTTTGGCCTGTCTAGCAATAAAATGACTGAATCTATTGCTCTCACTGTTTAGATCAATGGGCAATAACTGACACACTTTAGTAGTTTACTGAGATATTTTGAAAGCACTTAATATTATTTCACCACAAAGACAAAATTACATTTCTGACCATAATAATAATTTTTATTGTTTCTGCTGAAAAGCAGCTAAATGAACACAATAATATATACCTAAAGAAATATATATCATATTATATGAAGTTCTACAGGACTGAGATTTAGCCAGACAATATTCATTTAGCCTTATCCAACTTTTTTCTGAAAGCAAACTGGCTATGTTCTGTATCACAACAGAAGAATTAGCATGATATATGGATATTATTAATGTGACATTTAGTAAAACAGGATTTGGTGAACAGATTTTGAGAATTCTTCTTTTTTTTTGGTGAGGTCATAGACTTAAGGGTAAAGGAAAGTACCACAACTCTAAAATTGCATGATCTTAACTTTAGTATATCTGATGATGTGGGATTGTGGGTGTGCAAACTCCCATGTACAATATTCAGTCAGCCAACCTGCTACAGTCATCTTTACTGATAGTCGACATCTTTGTTTCATGTGCGTGTGCTCAGCTGAAGCTGCGTTACTTATTTTGTGTGAATGAATTATAGACATATAACATGCACATTCTCATGTAGTTAAAGTTGAAAACTAGCATAAGAATAAGAAAACTGTTCATGGATCCACTTTTAAATATATGATTTATTTATTTTATTTTACATTTGTTAACCGGGTAGAGTTCGGCTTGGCAGGTAGCCCATTATGAGTGGAGAACCAGGGAGATAAGCTCCATAACAATAGTACAAAAAGATTTAAAAAATTTTAAAATATTTACAAACAATATACAAAAAGTTTGACAGTTGCCAATAATCACAGTTTACAAAAAGGGAATGCAAAACAGAAGACATTTACATTTCTTAAGCCTTACTACAGACAGTAATATGAAACTTATTAGAAATATAATTAAAAACCACTGTGTTATTTTCATTTGGTAGAAGTAAAACAAATAGCAGAATAGAAAACATTTGATCAAAGGCATGAAAAACTAGCCAGGCGTATTACAGGAACATAGCCATTGTTGAGTAAGGTAATCCTTTAGGAGTTTTTTGAAGCTATGATGATCTGTGTTTGGTACAGTAAAAATGAATCAGAAAAAATTAACAATAATTGAACTGACCTGAATTTCATTCTCAACTTTTTGCACAGGTTAAGTATTATAAGGATGAAATGTCTTCCGCAATGAATGCTGATATTCTAAATTCTGCAGGGATGATGTGTTTACGATAATTAATGAGATTCTAGTAAGAAAGCTTATTAAATTTTTGCACAGTTAGCCAAAGGGATATAAATATATAAGAATCTATTCAATGATGTTTATCAAATGAATATTACCATTAACACACTTCTTAATTTGAAAGCTTACAATAACTTTTCCTACTATATCGCATTTAAACTAATGATAGCAACCACTGCCTGCAAGTCCTTTCATTATATTATTAGATATTAATTGCTGTTCACATACATTTTCCTCTTATACATACCAGAAATTCTGGAATAAATTTTCATTAATCAAAATTCATTGCACAAAAGGTAATAGGTTAAAAATTCATCACCTTTCAGCTTTATGGTACACGTTTTCTGATACTATAGTTGGCATTATGTCTTTAAACTCCTTTTAAATGAACATTAGATGGTAGAATGGGGAATAGTTTCTACATATTTAACAATAAATATATCTTATTTCCTGAAGTTTATAGTTATGCATTCATTATTTGTGAAGAAGCCTCTACAAGAATAACCATACTCAATTAAACGACTCATTATACAAAGTTGAATTACAATCAGTGTGACTGCAGCAGTGTGATTATTTTTACAGTAATAGATAACATGTTAATGGAAATCATCAAAACACAGCTGTAATGCCAAATAAATAAAATATTCCCTGGATGTGAAATGTAATAGTTTCAGTAAACATTCATATGCCATCACTTAAAATTAGGAACAGTTCCATATGATATATTTGGAAAAGATAAAAATAATATTTATTTAGCTATTATTTTTAAAAAGTAATATTTATTATCATTCTGAATGTATAATTATATCCTGTTCAGTAGTGTTGGGGAAAGCATCCATGCAAGAAGCATTTGGAGAGCTTTATTTCTAAAAGACAAAAAAAAAAAGTAGTACATATCAGTATTTATTTTTACTTAAAAGGGACCATGCACACTGTATGTATGTGTTGTATGCGACCCAAATTTCTCTACAAGTTAAGTTTTTCATAGCATCTTGGAGGAGAAAAATCCATCTAAAAGGAAAATGCTTATTTTACCTGAACAAGTTACCTGTTATAAACTTAAGATGATTTCTTAAATGTTCATATATTCAGCTCTTTAGCTTTGGACAATTTTTCATGTATAGCATGCATTAATTAAAGAAACTTGTCATTTTTGCTACAGCATTACTATAAATCAAGTTTGCAAAATCTCATTTGCACGGCTTTTTTTCATAGTCTCAATATGAGAATATCAGTCTCTTTTTGAAGATAAGAATAAGGATGCAAAATCGGGAAGTCTTTCTATAACAATTCACCAACAGTGCAATGCAATATGTTTTAAGATAATGTTTCTGACTTTTCTGGAGCTAAATCAGATTAAACTGATTAGAATGAGGTGATGGATGTAGTTTCATCACTGATGTCTTCCAAATGCAGACTAGAACTGGAAAGCAATTGCAAATGTCTGTCTTGATTTACTTATTTCTGCTATTCAGCAGACTGAACTTCTGTTTGAGAATTGGGGATCTTGCCATCTGCTCTTAAAGAAGAATTGATTACTCCCAAGCTAAAAAACATATTTGATCCAAGCCTTCTAAAGGAGTCCGATATAATTCTTATCTTCGTTTTATAGGTAAGGTTACTGAGAAAGTAACATATATGCACTGGCATTTTAGGTTTAATAATATTTGACCACTTTTCACCATGTTAGTCTGGTTTTAGATATAAGCATACCATTATTCAAATTGTTAATTACCTCCTTATGGCTTAAGACCAAAGGCTGGGTTCTCTTCTGGTTGCCTTTACTTTGTAGTTATGCTTGACACTGTGAAATGTGACATTTTGTGTTGGCACATTAGATCATATTCTTGCTTCTTACAGAATTCTTAGTTGATGTGCCTCTCACTTCTTGGGTCACTCATAGCTGATGATCTGAGTGGTTACTTTCTATGATAGCGTCTATTGTGTGGAGTGCCATGGGACTTAGCCTTAGGTCCTTTGTTATCCGTGACATATATATTTGTCCCATACGGAGCTCATTTGTGAAAGAGGTGTTTCCTGTCAATATAATGATAATGATACTCAGATTTAACCCCCATACCAATTTAGGAGCTTCTTGAAGACTTAATAACAGTGCAGAACATGCCTGCAATCAGTCCAACTATCGATGACCAATAGCTGGCAACAGCTCAACTCTTTGACAACTAAAACTTGCGACAAATTATCCAGTTCCATTTCCTCTGTTTTCTTCATGTTTTAGACAAGGATAATAGATTGGAATTTGTATTTCATGTCCGTGATATTGGAATAATTATTGATGATAGATTATGCTGAAGGGCCAGGTATCAGGTCTTGTCAAGGGTAACTATTTGAAATGTTGGGACTTGCTACAGTGAGCTGCAAAACTCCTAGATTTCAGTTATTTCATTTTTTTTTTTTTTAGCATATCAGCATGTGCCATTTCAAGTGCAGCCATTTCAGAAATGAGCCCAAGTCGACACATCATATCTACATTTAAATTGTACTTCTTGGATACAGAATCATTTCTTAGTTCTAGACCTAGTAAAAGTGATCAGCACACTGCAGTAATAAAGTCCTTAGGAATTCACATGAACATGTGGTACATGTATGTAGGTGCAACATTCTCTGACTGGCAGAGCTCAGTCATGTGATATCACTCTACTGCTTTCCATCTTACACTGGCTGCTGATCATTGCCAGAACAGGACCGAATATGCCTGCTCATACCCGCTGGGCATTATAGAACCTCTTAACTGGAAGGTCTTCTGTTACTATATATTCCAGCTTGCTTCATAAGGCCAGCAGCTCCTCTTTGGAGGACCTGCTTTAAAACTGTTGGTAGGTTGTTCGATGCTTTCACAACTATGGTCCTCTGCAGTCAGCTACCTTTCTTAATTCACTAATGTAATGATTAGGCCACTCTCAGGTGGTCCTTAAAGTACCATTTTTTAGGCTAGTTTGTTTAAATCCTGCTTTCATGGTCATATTTCTTTGTAAATGATACTGATATTCTCATTTAAATTTTTCAACATGGTTAGGACCTTAAAATAAATATGAAAGACTCTTGGGTGATGGTCACACAACAGACACACTTCAACATGAACCTTTTTTTTTTTTTTTTTTTTTCAAAATTTGTAGTGGTAAAATAAGAGGACAATTCATAGTTCTGCTACCTGCAACTTGTTTGCTGAACAGCTGAAGCTCAGAAATTTCAATGAAACCTTGCCACGCACGGTGCTGCACTGCACTGTAAATAATGAAACCTTGCCATGCACGGTGCTGTGCTGCACTGTAAATAATGAAACCTTGCCATGCACGGTGCTGCACTGCAAATAAGGAAACCTTGCCACGCATGGTGCTGCACTATAAATAATAAACCTTGTCACACATGGTTCTGCGCTGCACAGTAAATAACGAAACCTTGACACGCACGGTGCTGCGCTGCACAGTAAATAATGAAACCTTGCCATGCATGGTGCTGCACTGCACTGTAAATAATGAAATCTTGCCAGACACTGTGCTGTGCCGCAGTGTAACTAATGAAACCTTGCCATGCACGGTGATGCACTACACAGTAAATAATGAAACCTTGCCATGCACGGTACTGCATTGTAAATAATGAAACCTTGCCATGCACGGTGCTGTGCTGCACTGTAAATAATGAAACCTTGCAATGCACAGTGCTGCACTGCACTGCACTGTAAATAATGAAACCTTGCCACACACGGTGCTACACTGCACTGTAAATAAAATGTTGCCATGCACGGTGCTGCACTGCAAATAATGAAACCTTGCCATACACAGTGCTGCGCTGCACTGTAAATAATGAAACCTTGTCAAACAAGGTACTGCACTACAAATAAGGAAACCTTGCCATGCATGGTGCTGCACTATAAATAATGAACCTTGTCACACATGGTTCTGCGCTGCACAGTAAATAATGAAACCTTGACACGCATGGTGATGCGCTACATAGTAAATAATGAAACCTTGCCACACACGGTGCTGCACTGCACAGTAAATTTCATTTCCTAAGCACAATGTGACATCCCTGAGTAATGATCAGGTATGCAAAAAATATTTCCATTGTAAGGCATAATTTAAAAAGTATCAGCAAAGCTCACGACTGAACATAAATGGATGTGTGATTCCTGCTACATTATTTTTGTCAGTCTGAAAGGTAGTTGTCATCAGGGCATTCACATTTAACCATACTAAAACTAAATCATGTTGGAATTGTGAAGGGAGTTTGAAATGGCTAATTAGCTTAATCATATGAGGTGAAAGCCTCATGTCATTTGCTGATGTAATATTCCTCTGTTCATAGCTTATCACATCTCAGTTCAAGAGCAATGCCTACACTGTCAAAACCTGCAGCTGTTGATAGGTATTCTGACAAGTTCTATATGCTTTGCAAAAGGCATCTAATAATAAAGGCATACTTTCAAATACCAAATATTCTGCAAAGCTTCTAGCTAACCACCCTCAGAAGTGAAGGTGATCTAATCACTTAGGCAGGATTAACTTCAGCTTAAACCATATAACATTACTTTATTTATATCAGTTACTTTTTGGTAGATCAGATTAGTCCTACAAGCTTGGTTTTATAACAGCTAGGTCAGAGGTTATGGCTATCCAGTGATCTCGGATACACACACACACACACACACACACACACACACACACACACACACACACACACACACACACACACACACACACACACACACACATACACACACACACACACACACACACACACACACACACACACACACACACACACACACACACACATACACACAGCTAATACACCATCATGTAAAAACAAAAACACCAACTCTATAATCAATATCACCATGGAGTGGCTCTGCCCCCATATCACCTGCTAATTGTATATACCAACTCCAAAATCACACAACAGTGGGAAAGGGATATATTCCCTGTCCACACTACACTGGGCCACAGGAGTGTTCCAAACTCCTACATAACATGCACATCCTCACACATGTCTAACAAAGAATTCAGTCTCTTAACCAGATACTGAGGCTATAAGCAAGCACACAGATTATTGGCTCTACTGCATTATATAAAATAAGAAAAAAAAAACAAAGCAGATACAAATTAGTAGTAATGCTACAAGTTTAGCAGATTCAACAAAAAAAACCCCTAACCCTAATGTAAGTTAATAGCAGCATACAAAACATGCTGGAGGGATAGGTTCCTGACCCAGAGATTACCCATATTCTGGAATAGACTGCCTATACATGTCAAGCAGAGTGCCTCCTTGGCCCTCTTCAAAATAAACCTTGATGACTGGATGGGAGATAAGAAATTTACCCTGGGGATCACATCAGTCACCCTGCTATAGGGGTACAGGGAAGTAAATATTGTGGGAAGAAATAGCCAGGGAATTGTTATAGCTAGGTTTGTACAGGCCCTAGGGCTGATAGCCTAGTACCAACCTATGAACCTATATACATTTGCCTTTCTAAAGTTCACAAAATATAATTTCTCAGATGTGCATTCCCTCATTTTTATATCCCTAAACTGGTCTGTCAAATGCGCAGTCAACCAAAGTGCAGAAACACATACAGTACACAAAACATATTTATACAAATGCATGAAAGAGAGAGAAATGAGGCTTGGCAACAAGCCAAGTTGTCCTGGGACATCTTTAAAGGGTGTTAGGTTGATATTAATGGGAGTTCATTGGGTTGGGGAGGTGAAAGGGTTAAACTGTGGGAGGGTTGATTGGAAGGAAATGAGATAAGGATGGGAGGTGCTTAAGGGATTTAGATGAGTGTAGCGGGGTAAGTAATCACATTTTGGCATGAACTTGCTAAGGCAAGTGTACATCCGAGATGACCTTTTTAGGAAGGGCAAGTGGGTCTGTAGGATCTAGGCTGATGTCCGGTGGTTTGTATATGTTGCATGGTATAAATAAGTAGTAGCTATATATCTATAGTATATTTTCATATATTTAGGCTGTTGGGTCACAGGTGTTATTATAGAGACTAGGGGTTATAATATGGGGGAGTATTCATCCGGAGTAATTTTAGTAATTGCAGTCAGATCAGGGCGGTAGGTATGAAGGATTGCACTTTGATTCAGAAATCGTATCGGTGCCGATGCTCAAGTTCTGTTGAGTGAGGTAATTTGACTGGAGTGACTGCCCATTAGTGAGGGTTGCCGATCTGGCTGGTGAAAATGAGGTAATTTGACTGGAGTGACTGCCTATTAGTGAGGGTTGCCGATCTGGCTGGCAAAAATGAGGAATTTGATTGGAGTGACTGCCCATTAGTGAGGGTCGCCAATCTGGCTGGCAAAAAAAGGAATAAGGTAACAGAGACTGCATGTTTGAGGGAGGTGAAGGAGGACCAGGCAGGTCAGGTGATACTTGCGTTTTCATTTTCCAGTGCTTGTAATTAAGAAGGTCAGTGCCTAGCTGAAATGGGAGTCTCGTATGTGGCATGTACAAATTAAGAAATTGGAGTGGCCGTAGTTTTGTTGCACTCGGTTTATTCATCCTTACCTTCGTTTCGCTTATTCTTTCTAGCAGCCGAGTGGGTGGATAAAGATTTTCATGGCAGCAGAGTTGCTTTAATCTGCATTGCTGCAGGGCTTGGCAGTGTGATCCCATCACCGGTGTTGGTTTGTTTGTCGACGTGGTATATGAATTCCGAAGCTCAACAGATAGGCTGTGGGGGCTTCTCTGGAGGGTGAGGCACAAAAAAAAAATATATATATATTGTAATGGCATTGGCTTGGCGGTGTGATTCCATTGCCAGTGTTGTGGTTTGGTTGTCGATGTGGTTCTTGTTCTGTTGGTGTTGGGGGGCTTTGTGTCTTTGATGAGAATTTGCAAGGTCAGTTTGCTATACGCAGTTGTTTTATTTTCCACAAGGAAGACCTGTGGGTTTCCTGGGCTCTAAGCAAGGTGGTGTGCTTGTTTCTACACATGCGTGATGGCAGTGTCAGTTGAGGATGGTGTCCTCATGTCCCATGTTGGCTGTTAAACATTGCGTTGAGTGCGGTACATAAACAAAAAAAAAATACTCAGAATGTCCTAAAACAAATTGGAGAATGTTTGGTGTATAAAGTTGGTAAAGCATAGTTTACCCTAGTTTCAGGCACACTAATGCAAGAAAATAGCTTGTTTCACTTGTAGACTTGAATTGTTTAGAACATCGATGAGCTAACTAGAAAAATCTGAATATATTTATATTAATATGATTTAGGCTATTAGTAAATAATTTAATGCAGAATCAGTAGCAGACAGCAACTCTGACAAAGTTTCCTAGTTTTTTGTAAGCAGATGTCATCTGTTCCAAAAGCATATCTGGCAACTGCAGAGATGCCTTTATTGTCAAGTTACATGCACAAAATACTTCTCAAAACTGTAATTTAACAGAAAGGCAGTTATAATAGCTAAATAGAAAAGTAATAATAAACCTTGCTGAGTTTAATTATTTGGTGCAGTGCTGGGGACAAATGCTTATGGAGGGGACTGGAATTCATTGACATATGTAAACTTATGGGGACCTTAGGTAATTGCAGTGTGTGGTACAGCATCATTTTTTTTTTTTTTTTTGTGTAACAAAGGAACGTTACTGTGGATAGACTGGGGCACAATGTAGACATTCCCTATGGAAGACCAGGAAAGAAACTTATGTTGACTGAAGATTATTACTTGGAAACCTTGCTGTTTGGGTGGCAAAGCCCTAGGGTTCCATTACATGGCATACAAGGTGATTTACAAGCATGTTTGTTTTCTGTTACAGGTTCCATAGGTGCTAACATAACTGGCTCATGTATATTATCAGGAAAGTGAATATAGTTTAGACAGGCTAACCTAGTGACTCCGTGAAGGCTGTCCGTGTCTGAAATAGTTGTAGTTGGTATCTTATTAGCTTGTTCATTACATACTGCTGCTGGGAAATGCCAGCAATTACAGTTTGATGTAAAATTTTAACCCCGGGTAGAGGCAGAGTTGCTGGTCTGGGTGCTAAATGAGGTGTGCACTTTGAGTGATTCTGGGAGTGACGTGCACTTCGTACAGCAGCAGTTTCATGGGCTTGAAAGGAGATGTGGGTGCTGATTTGTGCTGTTCTTATCTCATAGATTTATCAGTAAATAAGCAGTTTTATGTTTTAAGTTAACTACATTAATAGAGAAAGGGATTAGTTCAGCTGGTTTACTAAAGTAGGAAGCTATATTACGGCAGGTGTCATTTCAAAGGACTGTTTGAGGGTCCTGTAAGTCAGTCTTTGGCAGTTTTCTGGTTATGTAACAGTAAGACACAATTAGAGGATGTCACGTGTAAAAGGTTCATATTTTGAGCATTTATTCTCCTTTAATTGTGTGGTTTTGTCCAGATTTCTTGATGGAGTTCGAATTGTTGGAGGCCTGTGGATATCGGCTGCAGGCTGCACATGCACGTGGTGCATTGGGTATATCTTAGTGAATGGTATGATAGCATGAGTATTTTGCACTCCACCATGAGGTGTGTTTTATATGGGGATCTAGGCCATACCAAAGTCTCCAGGGCAACTGGGGGGGGGGGGGTACTGTGTGTTAGATGTACTTTATAAGGATACTACCTGATTGTATTTGTAAGCTGTCAGTCAGCTATTACTACATTTGTTGCATTGTGTTCATTTGTTCCATGTTATCTGGGTTAGTGTGCCTCATTTGGAGATGGAAGGTTGAGAGCTAGGCAGATGGTTTTACAATATAATTTAGCTTGGCCTATACAGGGCGCAAATTGATGTGGTCTGGAATTGCAAGGTTAACCGGGTTGTGGATATTAACAGGTCCCTTCATGTGTGGGGTTTAGTCTTAACATACTTGACTGGTAGTTAAATTTATCTTGGCTAGTTGATAGGGTCATTGGAAGCATAGCTTCGGTTATGGCTGCTTTGTCATAATGTGAGTGGCGGTGGTACATTCCTTCCTGGGTTGGCAGGATAGGTTGTTCTTGAAGATGTCTTGTAATGTGTGTTATGTATTTTGAATGATTTACATGTCTTTTCTTTCTTGCAGATGGAGTCTTGGAATGCTGCGGCTGTAAGTTGGAATAGGTAGGTGAGTATAAGGCGGAGCCTTCTCTTCACATATAGAGGATTTATTTTTTCCTTTCTTTGTAGATAGTGGTGTGCCAAGTACCAGTTGTGGATATGCACAGTGAATCCGCAGAGGATGGAAGCAGTGACGAGTGTGGAGGTTACACATGGGAGCACAAGTGGGTAACAGTTACTGATGGAAATTGCTGGAGTGCAGAAGGCATCATGCGGTGGCTTGAAAAGTGGATTTGAAAGAGCAGTTTGCTGGACTGGTGAGTATCGAGATTGCAGAGAGACAAATACATAGAGGACATCAACTGGTGGCTGGAAGGAGGCGAGCTTGAAAGTTGGATGCTTCTGTGATGGATGTTCCTACCACTGGCTGCTCAATATTGAGATATCATCCAAGCAAGTTAACTTAATCTGAGCTATGAATGGGGATTTATATGTCTTGTGAGTATGAGTGGCGGTTCAGGTTGTCTAGTGCCTCTACTGTTTGCAGGCTTTTCATCAGGTGGCTTGTAACTTTGGGCTCATAGGATGTTTAAGAATGTAATTTTCTTATGGACTGGGCCCGTTATGAAATAGTGCCTCGTTATTTACCATGGGCATCCACGAAATTGCTAACATAGAAGGTGTAGTGGACCTTTGTGAAATGGTGCTTGAGGGAACACAAATTTATCACAGGGGAATGGTGGGCATTAAGGTCTTGTTTTAGGTGTTATAGGTTTACAGGTTTTCTTTCTGGAGTGGTGCATGATAACGTATAGGTAATCCACTTTAACACTTGCTCACTAGTCACACGGGTGTTAAGGGGATGTGAAGTTAATTATGGCTAGGGTTCATTATGTTGAAGGGCTGGGATAGGTTTGTTGTAGGAGACTGAGGGTCACTGATTCATGGTAAAACATGCAGGGCAAGCACTGAGTAATTGTGTCAAGTTGTGAGCTATGTGATATGGTTTAATTTATACATGCGGGATGGGGTTGGCATGGCACTAATTTTGTGTTGACCAGGTGGCATAGGGCATTTTCATTCTGGTATAATCTGGTTTTGACCTGTGACATAGGGCATTTTCAGTTTGATATATTGTTGGAGGCATTCAAGGGTATTGCCAGAGTAGACAGGGGTCAGACTGCTAAAGCCATCATGGGGTTTAGGTGCCTTACTTTTGATATGGGTATTTGGTGTTGGCAAGGCGGTTGTTAAATGGCATTTTGAAGTTTTCAGGTTCTACATATCACTGGGCAAGTTAAAGGAATTACTTGGGAAGGGTGATATGCAATTGCTTTTATTTTGGTGGTTGGGGTTGAGTATTTTTGCTCCAGTGGCAGGTGATGCTTTGGTAAGCATTAGGCAATTGTCAGGGGCTGGTTATGTCCTGGTAATTATTGTACACCGAATGATGTTTGGCCTTATCTCCTAAAGGTGGCTAGCTGATGGAAGTTGGTGGTGAGGGGGAACAGCCTGGGCAGGCTGGTGGTGGAGAAGAGGGACAGGCTTGCCCTCTTCTGTTCTCCCTCTGGTGTCTGGTGGCACATTTCAAGGAGTTCTTGTTGAATAGATAAGCAGGCAGAGGTAAAGACGCTGCTTATTTGGTTTGAAGGTAATTCAGTGAATCGTTTATGAAGCTTCATAAGTAAAGTAAGTGAGCAAAGGTATGGATGCTGCTTAATGGGTCAGATGAGCAGGTACGCTGTCCTGATTAATATTATCAGGATGTTTATAAGTAAAGTAAGTGAGCAAAGGTACAGGCGCTGCTTACTGGGGCAGGATGAGCAGGTACACGGTCCTGATTAACACTGCAAAAATGTTTATACTGTGCTTAGAATCGACTACACTATGCACAGTTGTATTTAACAAATTTTGGTAATCAAAGTTATGTTATGGAAGTTTTAATAAAGGTCGTCAAATGTCATTCGGTGTGCTGTGCTTCTTGAAGGGGACCGGGACAAATGTATTTGTGCATGCATGTCTTTTGATGTTCTAGAACTATATGTAAACAGTCAGCAACATACTTTAGCTGTCTGGGGTCTACCCAATTCACAGGTTAGTGCTTTGTTGACAAGAAGAATGACTTACAGAGTTTTCTACCAATAGAAGATAAATGGTTTAGCCAGACCCCTAAAATATTCTGCAAAGCAGTCACATGTGGCTCCTTATCATGTTTTTTTTGGGGGGGGGGGTAGAGATTGTCAGTACTCACTGTTGGATTTATTTCTTTATTTTTGCAGACAGAACCATAGCTAGATCACTCAGTGTCTTGTTCCATGAACCGGTTCCATCCCTCAACTCAATGTTCAGAGAAAAAACATGGAGCAAGCCACATACTACAAATGCAACAAGTGGTGTGTGGCAGTTAAATCACAAAACATGATATGCAGAGTGTTTCAGCACATCAGGCATGACAGCAAATGCAATATTGGTATTCATTTACAATATCCTTCAAAAGGCAATGCTGATAATGTGCTTCTATATCATTTGTACCTGCAAATCACACTGCATAACAACGTATGCTCATGAGAGACTCCCGCCTTTTCCCTACCCTAGTTACAGCTCTGTTTGCGAGGAGGATTCCTACTTTTTTCCCTAAAGAACTGTTGCTTACATACACTGCCACACTTTGAATGTAGGAATTCAAAGCAGGGGTAGTGTTAGAGGAGATGCAACACTGAAGATAGCATATATTCCATCACATTTGCACTTATAATTCAAGTATTCTGATATTCAAGTATGCGATGAACAAAGTTATTGACTTTGGAAAACCAACAAGCTCCTATAATGGAATCTTGAGGGTTACTAGCTTGGGGAATCATTTGTTTAGAAGCATTTTATCATTTTCCATAATGGTAACAGAACTGTCATTTGGTTAATGAATTACGTCAGTATATATAATCTACAGAAATATTGTAATATCTGGGAACATAGATGTCAACTGTGTTTTAGGACATTTTTCACTCACAGCAAGTTTGTGGAGTACAGTGATTCTATGTTATCCAATATTAGTGCAGGAACTGAAAGTCTAACGATACATGAAACAAAAGGAGAACAGAAAAAAAATTTTTCTAGTCTCAATTAGTTTATTTCTTACAATGGCACATTATTTCATTAATTTTCTTTTACAGACATTTAAATCAGTAACAGAATCCATGGATGCTGCTGATTAACTGCTATCCGTTTCTTGTGTGTCAGTTTCAGAGTAACCTTTATCACCCCAAACTAATGAGGTTTTTGCTTCAATTATTGTTCCCAAACTGTACTTAATAATGAATTGTCTTATATGTAATACAGTGTTTATTTAGGAAGTGAAAGTAATTACTACAAGATTATGAGCTATACCCATATTAGCTACCCACTGACAAAGTGTCTCTGCATCATGCTAGTATCTCCCTGCCTGCCATTGTGCATTCAGTATTCTATGCCATGCATTTGAGCAGCTTTGTTTTCTTTCAGGCTCTTTTAATCAATGAAATAACCTCAACCTTCCTTCAATCTTTCTCTTCCACAGG
This sequence comes from Protopterus annectens, assembly GCF_019279795.1. Classification (NCBI taxonomy): domain Eukaryota; kingdom Metazoa; phylum Chordata; order Ceratodontiformes; family Protopteridae; genus Protopterus; species Protopterus annectens. The sequence goes on along the minus strand of NC_056748.1, from coordinate 672,106,365 downwards.
TCAATTATCATCTCATACACAGTAGATGACGACCATCTATTGTGATGCACTCAGCAAGACTCAGTTCCTTGTAGAAAGAAATACTTTACAGCTGCAGTCAATAGGCATTTGTTAGTGACTGTGCTCATTAGCACATCAGGTTGCAACCTCTATTCTCAGCTGCCTTACAGTGACACTTCAAATTCCCCTTTGAAATGCTCTTGTACTGTTATTTTACACCTCATTGAAAAATAACATAAGAAAAAGGGTGACACATGTAAAAAACATTACCTTAATTATGGAACAAAATAGTGGATGTACACCCATCTGAAAAGGATGACTGCTAGCTTAGCCTACTTCTATTTAATAATGTCTATAATTCATGTCATAAAAATAATTACTTAAGCAGGTTTATTAAAACAGTCTTCTATACTGATAAACCAAAACACACACAGCCAACAGAGCACGGTACTAGCGAGTGAAAAATAAGTTAAAATCTCGTAAGCATAAACCATATGCTAGTACCTGAGCTTTGTTATTCCTAATTGATAATGGATTGTGTATGGAAGGATGCTCAACCAATTGAAATGTGGTGGGGGTTATTTAATCTAGAATGTATTGTATGCGTTATAAAGTCTGAAGAAGCCTTCGGGTGAAAGCGCTTACTTTGTTAATAAAAGGAACCTGTTTTTACACTTGGACTTTGCGTTCTTGCCAGTGGACTACTATTCTAAGGATTGATATACAGATTGCTGATTGCTTTGTCTATTTGGGACAGTTTACATTGTGCCATCAGGTACTAGCGTATGGTTTATGCTTACGAGTCTTCTATACTGAGTTCATGGTTCTATTCCAGCATTCTTCTACTCTGTTAAACATTTTTAGAAAAAAATTTAGTTGTGATATTCTGTGACGCATTCACACAATTCTCAGTTAAAGCAAGTACCATGCAATCAAAAATGTCACACTTTCACAACTTGTATTCCACTGCAACTCTGTTTTCTATTACAATATGAAATACCAAAGTGCTAATGGTCATGTTCCCTCTTTCAGTAGGGGCAGAGCCTCTCCAGCCATTTTTTGACTGCTACACCATTTTGGTCAAAATCAGCATAACTGTCCTTTTCTGGTTACCCTCCAAGAATTTTACAGTAACCACTTTACTGTCATGTAACCCATTCATTCATTTGTTCATGTCTGATAAAAAAGAGAGAATCAGCCCGTAAAAACGATTTCAGTCATAATCTCAGGCAGAATATGTTCACATTTAGTTGTTGTGAATGTAACAAATTTGCAGAGCAAATACATTAGTATTCTTACTGCAAAAATAATTAACAGAAAAGAAAAACATTAATGGTGGTTTACCTGTGAATGTACAAAGACTTGTCAAGTACATGTATGTGCTGCCAGTCAAGTCCATATGATCGTGACCTACTCCAGCCCTGTATCCCTTCTGTCCCAGACACATCAGAACCCATCAAATACCAACAGTCCAATATGCCCAAATTCCAAAAAAAGCATTTGGTGAAATAGCATTTTTATAAGACTCTTAAAAACATTGCTTATTTATTGTTATAAATTTATTGACTGAATGATTGATTGACATTTGATTACCAGGAAAGTCCAACTGGATAGAAGCTCATTTTCAGTGGAGGCCTGGGGAGAAAAACTCCAAATTATCACAAAACATTTTAAGAACACTAAGTTTACAATCTTCAAAAAATAAAGCAAAAGCATTTGCAGTTTAAATAATTATAACAAATTAGTGATAATATAAAAAAATGATTAAGAATTGATACAAGTTATTTGATAATCATTTAATATTTACAGAAATTTTAGACAGTTTGTAGAGAAATTAAAGGTAAGTTATTGTAATACAAACAGGAATTGCAATATGACATGAGGGAAAAACAGGCTTATTGCATACTTAGAGAGAAAGTCAGGAACCAGAATTTGATAGACGTAAAGAAGTAAGTGAAGAAGGGAGAGTAAGGAGTTGTAAGGAATGAAAAGGCACCTGTTCACATTTAGGAATGTAATGCTATCCTGGTTTTGAGCAAGAACAGAGACAGATTTTAGTTAGGATGTATTTCAGAGTGGTTTTGAAAGATGGTAGGGAGAGTACTGACCTGATGGATACAGATGAGGAGTTCCAGGCCTTAGTGACCTTGTATGAGTACAGACAATACCCACCAGATTTGATAGGTTTATAGACAGAAAGGATTTTTTGGTCATTAGACTGCAAAACCATCTGGGACCACAGTTGTGTAGAATGTTTTCTAGTGCTGGACAGGCAGATGGATGTTGAATAATTTTATAGGTAGTAAAAAGCTCTGTATAAGTTAGTTGAGACAGTGCTAGCCAATTTAACTTTTTTAGTAGATCCGCGGTGGTGCAGCGGTAGTGTTGTTGCCTCACAGCAAGAGGTTCTCCTGTTTGATTCTCGGCTGGAGTGCGGGGAATAACTTCTGTGTGGAGTCTGCATGTCCTCCCTGTGGTCGAGTGGCGTTCTGAAAGACATGCGTGAATGGGAATGCCTTCATTGAAGGTTAGGCATCGAGCTAGCAACTCGGCACTGTAAAAATCTCCTGCCGATCATTAGCGGACCGGAGTTCCACTGTGGTGACCCCTAAATGGGAAAAGCCAAAAGACAAACAACAACAACAAAAAGTGTTATGCAGTGGTGGGTTCTGATCTGGACATTTATTGAAAAATTTACCATCTTTGTTACATCTTTTTTCAAGTTTCAGATTTATGAAGCCTGAAGGTTAGTAAGGATAGGAGCACCATAAAGAAGAGTGGGGAGGAGAAAGGTTGGCACAACTGTAGTTTTAGTTGTGTCGGTGAGAAAGTTTTTGGTTCTGTAAAGCATCCATAGTTTTCCTTATGCAGTTTTGTTTATACAGGTCCAATGTAAGCTATTATCCACCATTACCCCTAATAATTTGCTATTAGAAGTGACTTCAGTGATTATATTATCAAGAGAAAGGACTTTACAAATTTTGTTTTTTCATGAGAGAGGGATTTTGGGGGAAATAAAGTAGTATCTTGGCCTTTTTTGGGTTGAGCATGAGTTGCAACTTACAAAGCCAGGCTTCACAAGTAGTAGCTTGGTCTGTTTTGGGTTGAGCATGAGTTGTAAGTTGCAAAGCCAAGTTTCAGTGGCTGTTAAAGCTTGTATAGTAATGTTTTGGAGATGTACCATGTTGTCAGGTGTGCAAAGGAGAGTGGAGTCATCTGTATATTATATTACAGTGGCCTGTTGTGTAAGTGTATAGAGGGTGTTGGTAAAAGTGTTAAAGAGGAGAGGTCCAAGGATGAGCCTTACGGTACACTGGTGATGACTGGAAGGTAAGTTGAGAGCACGGAGTGCTATTTTTACTGACTGATATGTACTGGACAGGCAAATTTTGAACCACAGAGGGGTGTGCTGAGAGAGACCTAGTGAGGACATTTGAAGTAGAAATTTGTTGTGACAAACTGTATCAAAAGCTTTAGACAAGTACAGAAATAAGGAAGAAACACGTTTACTGCTAACTCTAACTTTATTGGCAGTATATATAAGTTAGAAGGAAAGAAGCAATGTTGTGCAGAGGATAGGAGTTTTTCCTGCAGGAGATAGACTAGCAATTGTTTTTGAATACATTTTTCAAGAATTTTGACAAGGAGATAAGACTGCTATAGGTCTAAAGTTATTAATGTCAGTTGAATTTCCTTATTTGTGCAGAGGGATGTGTGACTTTTTCCAGAGAGAGGGAACATGGGATTCCTGTATTGACCTATTCTTAAGGCTAAGGATCGATACAGGATAGGCAATACTATTGGCTACTATTTTAGGTACTCACTTGGAAGGTCATCAGCTGAAGAACAGCACTGTTTAAGTTTGTTTAAGAGAAGTTTTTATATAGGATATGTGCACAGGTTTGAAGGTGAAAGTGAATGTGGCGATATGTGGCTGTTGGGCAGGGGTGGGATTAGGTGTTGAGGAATCCTTGGTTAGAGATGCTTTTCTATTTATAAAATAAGAGTTGAACTGTGTCGCAGTTTTGAGTGGTGATTATCAGGAGAGGAGTTTGTGCTGAATTTTTGGCCGGTATGTAAAATTTCTTTAACGGATGTCCAAAATTTTTAGGCTTGATTTAGTGTTATTCTGAAAGTAGTTATATTATACTTTTTTGTCTTCATTTTATTTACTTTTTATTATGATTGTAAAGTATTCTAAAGTTTTCCAGATAACGAGATGTTGTATATTTTTGTCATTCTTTCTATGCTTTTTCTCTATCCTGCATTAGCATGCTGCTCTTTTTGTATAACCAAAGTACATTATTTATTTTTAGTCTCTTCCTTCTAGAAGGTTCAGTTTGTTTAGGATATTTAGAAAAGTTGTACAGAATTAATTTATAGCACCATTTAAGGGGAAGATTTTTAGGAAGTCACAGTTAATAGATGATAGTGTAGTAATGAACATTTCTGGGTTAAACTTGGAAAGGTTGTATGTTGTTTTACAAATATGCTGTTTAGCTGGATGTGTGAGATGTCTGGTCATATGGACTGAAAAGATGATCACTTAGAGAGTCTGACATTGTACCTGTGGTGGTGTGTTTACTAGGGACGTATACTAGGATCCAGTCTAATGGGGAACTGGATGTCTTGCTATAATGCGTGGGGTTATTAATTAGTTGTGTGAAACCTTTTAAGTTCTTGCTAGATGAAAAGAAGTCACTGTTTATGTCCAACCAACTGTCATTCACATCACCTACTAGTCTTTTTTCTTGTGGAAATGTTACGGATATCCGATGTAGTACTTCTTCCAGTATAGCTGTATTGTCAATGGGAGGGTTGTAAAGGACAGTAATTCATATTTGTTTATAACTGTTTATTTTAGGAAAGTAATAAGAAGCCCTGCTGAGCTGAATATTGCTATTGGTTTGCTGTTAGGGGAAATGTGATAGGTGGTGGAAAATACTAAAGCAATTTCACCACCTGCCCTGTCCTCCTTATATGATCATTACAGATGATATTATAGCCAGGAGGTGTAACTTTGGATCATCTATGCTGGTTTTAAGAAATGTTCACACCCTCAGGTCAAATTATAACTGACAGCATTTCGATTATAGCCAGTACAAAGTAAAACAGGTTTTCTGCCATTTTCTTAGGCTAAATAACTGACATATGCACTATAGTCTACTTGTCAAGAAGAAGTGGACAGTGGACAGCTTAATAACAGGTCTTTAGAGTGTACATATTATTTCATAGAGCAGGCATGTATTTGACTGATTAAAGTTAACAGACAGCATGATTCATCCTGATAAATATGCTTACATTATACAATGAGAACATTCTCAGTAAACTTGGAGTAGGGACTTGTGGTAGAGCTTCTGCAGTATCAAAGTCTGATGAATTGACTGCAAGCTCTGAAATGAAAGAAAGAAAAAGTCTACTAAACTGTAATATTATAATGAGGCAATAAAGTCAATACTTATTATACAAAAAAGAGGTGGAGAAACAGAATAAAGGGGAAGTATAAAAGTAGTGTGATGGTAAGAAAGTTTATGAATGTAAGCCCAATGCAGTTTTAGGAGGAGATATACTGAGAGAGAACCACAGTAATACAGTGTAAATATACAGCTGTATCGAGCAAGTTATCAGAACATGGCACTACACTGATGAGCACAATAAAAAAATAACTTAAAACATTCATTGGATTAGCCAGTATGTCAAAATGATATATATATATATATATATATATATATATATATATATATATATATATATATATATAGGGAGAGAGAGAGAGAGAGAGAGAGCAGAACAATAGCAACTCACATTGCATACATATAGGTTCATACGGTTTATATATATATATATATATATATATATATATATATATATATATATATATATATATATATATATATATATACAGAGAGAGAGAGAGAGCAGAACAATAGCAACTCACATTGCATACATATTGGTTCATAAGTAGGTACTAGGCTATCGGCCCAAGGGTCTAATTAAGCCTAGCCAACAATGTTCCCTGGCTTTTGCCACCCAAGAAAGCTAATTCCTGTGCCTCTGTCGAGCAGAGCCACAGAGGTCATCCTCGGGGTGAATTTTCTATTTCCCATCCATTCATCAAGATTTTTCTTGAAGAGTGCTAATGAGGAACTCTGCTTGTCATAGATGGGTAGTTTCTTCCAGAGTATGGAAGTCTCTGGGACAGGAATCTATCCCTCCAGCATGTTCAGTTTATTGTCATGACAAGGTTTAGCTCCCTAGAGCATGTAGCTCGGAGGGACTGGGATTTCTTTAGGTGTAGCATGTCCAACAGCTCTGGGTTTAACATAGCTTTGTATGCTAGGCAGAGATCACCTCGGAGTAGGCAATATGCTATCTAGTAAATCTGGATGTTTTTGAGACAGTCAGCATAGGGCATCTGCTTGAGTCTGGTAATTCTCTTTGTGAGGCACTTCTGTGGCCTTTCCAGCTGTTGCAGTTGTCTTGTGAGATACATCAAAAGGGCATTGTACTCTGTAATGGGTCTAATGAGAGACAAGTGTAGGGGAACAATGACCTCTTTTTTCCTGGAAGAGAACCCTTTTGTGATGAGGTGTGCCACGTAGAAGGATTTCCTGACTACAGTGGTGATGCCATTATCAAAGGAGAGACTACTGTCCACCTGAGTCCCAAGGTCTCTTATCACACATTCAACATTAAGTAGACTGGTGCCTATGTCGTAGTTCATGGGTACAGAGTTTGTACCAAAGGGTACAACAGTGTACATTGTGGTGCTGAACTTGGGGCCATGGCTCAGACACCAGGCATCTGTGTTAGTGAGGCCCTTCTGTAGTATGTCCACATCATTTGGGGAGTTAACTATGGCTCCTGATTTGCAGTCATCTGCAAACTTTGCTAGCCAAAAAACTTCTGTGTTAGCCTGTACTTCAAAGAAGTAGATACCAAACAGGAGGGCGACCCAGGACTAAACCCTGTGGTACTTTACTTGTCACTGGTTTGAAGTCAGATTTGGAGTCTGCAACTTTAACAGCGGGGGGTTCTGTCAGTGAGCCATTTGGTAACCCATCTTGTGACGTAGGAATTTATACCTAGCTTAGTGAGTTTATCTATAATTCCAGAATGAGAGATGGTGTCAAAGGCCTTGGTGAGGCCAAGATAGGCTGTGTGAACCACCTTACCCTCAGCTACAGATTTAGTGACTGCCTCAAAGAAGTCTATCAGGTTCAGCAGGCATGATCTGCCTTTCACAAACCCGAACTGGGTGGGGTTCAGAATTTGGAGATTACCAATGTCTTTGTTTATGAGTTCCATGATGATATGTTCCATGGCCTTGTAGACCAGGCTGTCAGACTAATAGGGCAATAGTTCCTGGGGTCCAAGGTGGCTCCCCTTTGTGGAGTGGGATAACTGTTGCTGCGTGCCATTCGGTGGGCATGAAGCCGGACGTAAGGCTATGATTGAACATGGTGCTTATGTGGGGAGTCAGTTTGTTCTGAAGTCCGTGTAAAATGCAACCTGGGATGTTGTCCAGGCCCATGGATGCTGTGTTCTTGGCTTTACAGAGTGCAGTTTTGCCTGCATAGTTGTGATTACAGGGACTCTGCATTCTTCCGGTATGGATATTGGCCATTTAGAGGGTGAGAGGGAGGTAAAGTCAGCACTGAACCTCTCTGCCAGGATGTTGGCAATATCAGTTGGTTCTGTAAATTTCTTATCATTGTGCTGAAACTCAGACCATATATGGGTGTTGCCATTGAGATTTTTGACATTGCTACAGAATGCTTTGTGGTTGTCCGTAGAATCGGTGGTGATTTTGTTTTCGTATGTGTTAAACGAAAACACTCCCAGCATATAAAGCTTAATCAATCTGAATGAAACTTTTACAAATATAACACACTACCATTGTCTTTTCACTGTTCTACACAGTCTTAGAACAAATAGAAATATTACACATACCTGCTCTATGATGGAAGATATTGACTGAGTGTAAAAGTAGACAACACCCAGACACCCTCATCTCATCTGCCCTTCCCTGTTAATGTTGCTGTTATCTTTCATAACAATGAAGTGACTGTGTCTCACTGCTGTCATTCTTAACCTCCTCACTACAATGAATGGAGTTGTACCCAGACTATATACCACCTTTTAGAGTGCAAATTCTCAACCACCAGTCATAGACAGCCCTTCACGTTGGACTGTCCATTTTTCTCTCTCAGCATATCTTTTCTTGATTTATTGCAGGTCTGATAATAATCCAGAGATGTCATCTGTTCTATTGCCCCAGTTACAAATCGTATCCCTATTAAGAATACATCAGGGCATACAGGTACATGCCAAGTAAACGAATGAGTAATTTTTAAAAATAATTTAACTTGTATATAGATATATTAATCTATCTTGTACAATGACATGCTAGAAATTTTGATAAAATTACATTATATTTTCCATAATTTAACTTTATAAAGTTATCCATTTCAGTATTGATTTATGTTCATGTTTGTTTACAGCAGAAAGTCTCATTTTCTAAAATGGGTTCCTGATTAAGATGGCATTTTTTATTTTCTATTAAAAAGGTTTGACATGCAAAATATGCATATACAATTGCACATATTCAAGGCATAGAATACACATAAGCACAGAAGTCCCGAGTATTAACTTATTAATTAAACTAATTAATGTATTAATTAAGCCATTAACTAATTGTTATATTAAATACCAATTTTCACATCCATCTATACTGCAAATTATACTTGTTTCACTAGAGGGTATCACCTTTATTTATCCATGATAACCATACCAGTCTATCCGTTATTGGTGAATACATTATTACTATTATTATTATTATTATTATTATTATTATTATTATTATTATTATTACATTTTTTAATTCATTTATTTACCAGGTAAGTTCAGTGCATCCAAGTGTCATTCAGGAGCCCTGGTTGGTAAACTGGCTTGCAGATAGAGGTGAAGGGAATCAACACCATACCCTTGAGTAGAGCAGGTAGTTCATTAACATCTCAAATATTACAGTAAAGCATCATATGCAACAAGTTAAGCTAAGCGATGTTACACAGCTATCAGAAACCATGGCATTATCCTGCTGTACAACTTCTTCTGGATAGTTTTAGGCAAACAACAATATTCCCTTCATTCAAATAATATCATGTCTGCTGCAGGAATTATATGGAATGACCCTATTTCTTGATTTTTCTACTTCCTTCTTGTTAAACAGAATATCAATGGCTGTACTGAAATACAATACATGCACTTGGGCTTCCTCTGTTTTCTTCATTAATGACTATTGGTGTAACTTAATTGTCTGCCGGTGGAAATATAATTGTTGTAAGATGATTTGTATAGAGATGAATCTTAATGAAATCAGGCTGTTTGCCCAGTAATGTTTAACTTCCAAACCAAGGCCAGTTTTAAGCAAATTAATTAATTCCACTGACTTGTAGTACCACTATGAGTCTCATGTAAAAACCTGATGCTAAGGGGGAAATATTTTCTGTATGGTTATCAATTTATCTGAAATATATCAGAAATACAGAAACAAGTACACGAATATTATGCTAAAGTGTGCAGTATATAGAAATATGTCACAGATTACTGATGATTGCAAACAAATGCTTATACTCTGTATCTTGAAAAGAAGTACGGACTTGGGTTCCAGAGGATAGTTCAGTTTGTGTAATAAAATCAAGTGCTAGCTTTTCACAAGGATTCTCACTTTCTTTTGCATATGATAGATGCTTTCAGCAGGATGAAATGAAAAATCTAAGTGTGATTTTCTTTCTTCATTTTGTCTTCACACTATCATCTTTCATTTTAGCAAATGAAAATGAAAAATATTATAACTCGACTTGTGCAATGTGTGTGTGTGTGTGTGTGTGTGTGTGTGTGTGTGTGTGTGTGTGTGCGTGTGTTAGTGTAGATTAACAACATCATTATATTATCTTGGCTCTTTATTCCATTTTCTACATGGAGTCAAGTTGCATGTCAAATCTCACAACCTCTCTCAATTTATTGCACTTTCCTTCCTTCTATGAGAATCATACCCGACTGTCACAGGTCTTCCATCATACAACGTATTACTCCTGGAAGGCTGTAAGCCGAGGCGCTAGAGTTTTGAGTTTTTTATTAAACCTGTGTTTGTGCTGTGGCCAGTTGTGGATTTCTTCTTGCTGCTGTTCTTCAAGTTGTTACATACAGCGTTTTCATCTCTTTGCTGGTTGCTATCATTTCCTCTATCTTCCAGTCTCTCGCTCATGTTTTTTCACAGAATCTTCTACTTTTTTGCATAAATGTACAAACCACTGTAATCTGTTCTCTTTCACTTTTTTTGAAATTGTAGTGGCTTTGACTTTTGCTCTGATATTATCATTTCTTCATCTGTCCCACAAAGTGCATCCAACCACCCACCTCAGGCACTTTACCTCAATTTTCTTAAGTTTCCCCACCTGCTCTCTGCTCTGCCTTCAATGCCCAGGTTTTTGCACCATAAAGTAGAGATTGGACCACTGTTTTGTACACCTTACTTTTCTGCTTCATTGCTATTCTTTCACATACAACCACTGACACCTTGTGTCTAACTCATTTGACTGCAATGCCTCTGATTCTGTCTTCAACCTTCGCCTCCACATTTCATTTCCCAACAACCACTCACAACCACTCCATATATCTGTGTGTGTAAATATATATGTGTGTGTATATATATATATATATATATATATATATATATATATATATATATATATATATATAAAATATGGGTCCCTATCAATTGATTATGTTTTTAGAAACTCAAACTCTTTATTGTCGAGACCATATAGCTTTTGAATGGAAATTGCAGTACAGCGAGGATCAGGATATTTACCCTTATCATCACTGTAGTGCAATCTTGGAGCTGGTATACATAATTAGCAGGGGATGTGGGGGGATGAATCCCCCACATGGGGGTGCAGGGGGGAATGACCCCCTGCAAAAATGCAAAAAAAGGTAGATTTTTGTGAGGTTTTTTTGATGTTCGCATTTTTGGAAACTTGGTCATATGGTCTGTTTGCTATTTTTTTTTTTTTGAGTTTCTGAAAAGTTGATCATCTGACAGACATAAATCTCATATATATATATATATATATATATATATATATATATATATATATATATATATAGATATGTGCGTGTGTGTGTGTGTGTCCCCTTCAGTCGAGCGAACGTTTACGAGTTCAAGCCACATGTGGCCAAGACCATATGTTCGAACTTGTAAAAGTTCGATCGGACTGAATGGAGATCTCCATACAGAGCGGAAAGGGAAGATTTCCCATTTCTGCAATGTAGTGCGACCTCAGAGTTGGTTGGTATATTTAAGTAAGGGGTGTGTGGGGGGTGCAGGGGGGCATAGCCCCCTGCTATAGACATTTCATTCTGTGTTTTTTTGTTTTTTGTGTTTTTATTTCAGTGTTCGAACTTTTTCGAGTTCGAACATATGGTCTCGGCCATATGTGGTTCGAACTTGTAATAGTTCGATCTACTGAAGCAGATTCCTATAGATATATATATATATATATATATATATATATATATATATGTGTGTGTGTGTGTGTGTGTGTATATATATATATATATATATATATATATATATATATATATACAGATAAAATATGCGTATGCGCATTTCAGTGTATACATGTTGGTATACACGTATACAAAAATGACTGCTAAAATTAAACACTAAAATCTACAGAGAGCAGATACATGTAATGAGGGACAGAACAAACAACACTGTAGAGTGTTCATCATTTGTACCTTCCAATTATGTATCCAGGCAGTAAAAAAAGTGAGGGTTGCAATCTGCATTACATGCACGGGACAAAGAATACATACATATTATGTCAAACATAACACTGCTTTTGTTTTGGGCAGTTACTAAACTTGTTGGACCAGAACATATTAAAATTACTGGCACCAGAACACTTAAGTTAGACCAGATGCACTTGTATTCGGGCATATAATTGAAAGGTTGGCTGTTAAAGTATTTAGATTGTCTAATTAAGAATGTTCATAGCTGAAGGGTCGCCTATTTTTTAGTTCAGTGTGATCACTCAGAAATGGAAATGTTATTAAAAGAAAACAGCTGAGCTTATGTATCCCTGTATTAACTGAAAGTGCCATATGCTTTAAGAATTTGTGAATGCATCACAGGTCAAAAAAAAAAGGAAACATTTTTACAGCAGTCTGAAGTGCATGCCCCACACAGGCACGCCTTCTACTTACCAGCTACCGCTGCTTTCTGTACCAGCACTTCTGAAATGAAAGAATGCAGGAACAGCACTTTGATCGTGCCCTCTAATACCTTATGCACAGGGCACATGCCCGCTGTGCTCCACCTTTGCTAGACTACTGGTCACCATTCTAGTCATGGCTCTGCAGAATATACTTACAATATATGAATAAAAGTGAACAAATGGTCTTCTACAGCTGCACATGCCCCAGCTGCATGTGCTCTACTACCTTGCAGTAAAGGAATCGAATGGCTACAATCTGCCTGATGAACTGCTTGTGCTAAAACCTGAATGTGAGTTCTGCAACTCAGCTGCTACACCATTTGCATGCATCCCAGGAGATGGGTGGGAGTAAGAGCATGCGACATACCAGGTAGGTGGGGAAGGGGAGCAGGGAGGGTGCTGTTAGGTTAAGGTAGAGGAGGGGAGTGTAACAAAGACTTTTGGGGTTAGGGAGGGGGACAGGATTTTAGATTTAGGGATCAATTTTAGACAAGAGAAGGAAGGGGATTTTAGGTTTAGCGAGTGATGGGGACTTTACGGTTACATACTGGATAGGAGTTTTTAGAGTTAGGATCACTGTTCTAGTAGGGATAGTGAATGTTATGGGAAACAAGTTACTGGGAGTGCCAAAATGAATGGGTGGCAGTGAGGACATGCATCTTGGGAACATGTAATTGACCCAAATGAAAAGCCTGAACATCCCGTCTCAACTGTAAAATTGTGCTTGGGAAATATTAACTATATAGAGTTCATTTATACCATTTGCTGCCATTATAATTTTATATTGTATGAATGATACATTACATCTATTTAAAATGCAATGAGACATTATAATATATTATGAATATATGCATTTTTAAATGTCATTCTTACATTTTGTATTCTCAATAATATTGCACTATGGTCTTGCCAAAGCTTCTTTTGCATCAGTTAAATAATTTTAACAATTTCAAAACAATTCAATGAAATTTAAAGCAGTTTAAAATGCAATACAAAGAGCTGAACTGAGACCTAGAGTTTGACTACTATGTAGCTTTGCCTGCAGTTACCCGGTTATTGTGCCACTGTTCGATATAAACATGGCTCTAACTCTATTCTGACCCATATGAATGTAAAAAAAAGAAGATTACATTTAGAAGTCTGAAGAAACTAAATCAATGTGTAAGATCATGAATACTTAAAGTCTCTAGCAACAGTCTTACCTGTGTGCCCTCCATAAGTAGTAAAACCGTGCGTGACTTTTGTTAAGTGCTTCTCCAAACTGACATGGACATGAAAGTAAACAAGCAACTGAAAGCCTGATTTGCAACAAGCCAGCTACCCTCAATTAAACAAGCATTTGTTTTGCAAAACATACCATCTAATCACAGATAGAGAATTGTCTTATTTGTTATACAGTCAGTTGTCAACTCAGATACATTATAAACTGTTTAAAAGCATCTACTCACTGCATGCACCATTCAAAGGGGTAATAAGCATTAAGTTTTAACATTTAACACAGTAAACATGCTCCAAGTTTGTAAGTTTCAGCAAACCTAGGCGGTCATAGGCCTTGGACATGATGACTGATATCAGAAATGCAGGTGCTGAACAAGACCCAAGATTAAATATGCAGGACATTACAAGGAACATTCTTATGTTCAGAGGAAACACCATCGACCTTGACTGCATCAACTCATGTTAATAAGGGCTTAAGGCCAGGAGATTCCATATGCCTAATTTAATGAATTCAGATTTGATATGCTTTACATCTATTATCCAGTGCACAGATACCTGGATAAGTTGCAAGTCTATCTTCTACACTATTATTACTATGACAGCTTTCCAGGCACCAAGTATATATCGTGTACAGGGACTGATATTAAAAATGGTAATGACAGGTCCATTTGAGCTGTATTTGGTGTTGATAAGATGGTAGTTAGGTATGTTTTCAGAACACATGGTTTTCATGCTCTGTCTTTTGGATATGACCAGCAGTATTTCATTGGGGTGATTATGGCAGGGAAATTTTTGAAAAATAGTCAGAAAAACAGCATAGCTAGGTAGATTAAAACTGGAGCTATATTTATCTGCTTGAATACTGGCTATTGACCAATGGCTAGGATGCATGACTTTAATATAAATATTCTCAGACCATTGCTGGTATTACTTCTAAGTTTCCTGACAAAGTTGAAGAAGACTTTATTGTGGTGTTTAATAAAATTAGCAATCTTATATTTTCATTCTGCCATATTCTTTTAATGGTACACTTGAGGATTTTGATAGTCTGTCTGAGTATGTTTTTTTCTGGTGAAGAGATTGTGTTTTATTACTGATGGTATGCAATTTCTTTCTTTTACTGTAAAATCTGTTAATGTGTGAGATGCACCAGAAGGGTCTGTTCTTAAAATTTCCACTCTGTGTCTAATGGATTTAGATGGCCTTCTCAATACAACTGTTTAGGTAATAGTAGAAGTCAGAGGCAAAAAAAAGGGCAGCTATAGCAATGTGGCAGATGAGAAGAGTTACTTCTGAATGTTTCTATGCTATGCGAAAGCAGTAAATGGTTTGCTTTGGAGAGCACCATAAAAACTATTGGGTTTGTGTGAAGGGTGCCACAGGGATTAAAGGAAAATACTATGGAATTGTGGTCTGACCAAACTAAGAGACAGAGATGTAGTGTGGGGTGCAGATTAGGGAAACATTGATGTGGACATGTAAGTAAAGATAATACTGTGAAGATTTGTACTTTGTCCAGGGGACTTGCCAAGGAAATGTGGAGAATATTTATTACAAGTGGTATAGATTTTCTAGTTGATGGTTGGATAGTTAATGTCCCAAAGTTGAATGGGATTATACTGGATCTAGATCTCATTTAGTAGAGTAAGTTAATTTCCATGGTCAGCTTTGGGAACTGGAGACAGCAGTGATGATGAATAATGAATTTGAAACACAATGTTCTAGCTATAGGTCATGCTGGATGTGCATTGAGATGATGGACACCCAGACAAATGCAGAAAGCCCCACACAATTCCCAGTGTATTTCAATGAGTGATAGGCACAATTTCAAATTGTAAAGGGATTGCTATCAATACATGGAAAGCAGGTTTCTGTAATTGTGCATACAGAATTTGCCCAAGATTCAGGAATTGCAAAAGCTACTTTCTCTTTTTGGTCAGATTCCTTGTACTGAGCAGTGCTAGATTAATATAGTCTATATTAGAATTTGTGTTGAGATATTCAGAAGGAGTATAACTAACCTGTTTACAATATGCATAGAATTTTAGCTAGTTGACAAAAGCCATGAAAACGGGTAAAATCCACCCCAGGCAAATTAAGAAGGCTTGCCATCCATTGTCTCCCATGTTAACATAACTGAATACCTTTTGAATGACACTAACTATTCAGCCAACTATTAATGACAATTATTTTGTCTTTGAATTAAGGCATCATTCTTAGAAACTACAGAATGTTCCTCATGAAAAGTGTCTTCCATGCCTTTCAACATGTACATTTGGCACCGTACCTATGATCATTACCTCCAAAGGAATAACTGTCAGGTCATATTTGTATGTATTGTGATTAAGAGACAAGCGGTCCATGTCACATCAGAAATCTTGGCTCCAGTAAGGAAGCTTACTGTCACTCACTTCTTGTCCAGCCTAGAGAGGGTGGAGTCTGTGCACCTGTGTTTGGAATAACCAATGAGCGGAACATTATCATGGGTGCACGAAGACTTTGCAGAGAGCAAAGGTTTAATTCCTCAGCCCTGTTGAATCTTGGAGAAGGTACCTGGGAGTGATTGGAGTAGGGGAGGTGAGGGTGGTGTGGTGTACGTGTGGTATTAGGACAATGTATCTAAAGCCTTTTAGTATGGTGCATAGGAGTCTTATGTGTTGATTTCTTAACTACTTTTTTAGAAGTAAGACACTGCAGTAACAAAGAACATAAACCTTCATTCATTCTCTACTTCATCCATTTTCATCTAAGGCCCTTAGCAAACTTAGCGTTGTGGAGGGCTGGAGTCTATCCAGTTCTAATAAGAACAAAAAAAATGGGAACCGGGCCTGAATTGGGATGCACTGTAGGCATAAACGAATTACATCAGACTCTCTTTAGCTAATAACTAACTATTACCTTCACTTCTCTATGGAGCTCTTATTCTCACCAATCTCCAAATCTTATAATAAAATAGATACATGTGCAACTAGTTCCACACATTGCACCCTTCACCCGCTCCTGTATTCCCTTTAATCTCATAACTGGCTTGAGCTACCACATCACGTCAACTATCTACAACTTCTAAGTGCCTATAACATTAGCGATAGACAAACTGCCTGTCCAGCCCTTACTCTCAATTCTTCTCACCTGTACTCCTGCAAGATCTTCATGACCATAAATGAAACAACTTTTCTCAATGCATAAACTCAATAAAACTACTGGAAAAGCTTATGCAAGTTTTTAATAAGAAAAGCCTGGAGCAATCATTCTGCTAACACTAGACTTAGTCCTATCATGCCTTTTAACATGCATTAAAAAGAATTTCTAAAAAAAAAAGCATGAACCTGCTCCTGCTCCAGACGGGGCTAAAATAATTCCATTCTTCTGTTCCTTCTTTTCTTTTCCATATACTCTTTTCACTGGAATTTCTATACATCATACTCTCCTTATTGCTTTTAAAGGACTTAGTTTCTCTCTGAAACCTCTCCTTCTAACCTCCTTTTTCAAAAAAAGTTTCTCATATTAATATACATCCTCAACTTAAATTCTATATTGTACTTCATCCCTATGAAAGCTTCCTTGAAGGCTTACTGTGCCGAGGCGCTAGAGGAATAAATTCTTTTTCAGTGGCTATTGCTGTGTGGTTTGTTTTTGTGGTGAAGCAATTTTCCTGGTTGCTGTGGTTATTTCTACTTCATCCCTATGTATCTGTGTCATGTATTTTCTCTCTAATGTACTTTCTTCCTATTTGCATTACTCAATAATAATTGTACATCCTTATCTGCATATGGGAAATGTGGAAAAATGTCAATGCCAGTTCACCTATGGTGTGTCTGTGCAATATGGGAAAAAACAGCAGCACTGCATGTCTGTGTGATATGGAAAAAAACAGCAGCACTGTATGTCTGTGTGATATGGAAAAAAACAGCAGCACTGTATGTCTGTGTGATATGGAAAAAAACAGCAGCACTGTATGTCTGTGTGATGTGTTAAAAAACAGCAGCACTGCATGTCTGATATGGAAAAAAACAGCAGCACTGTATGTCTGTGTGATGTGTTAAAAAACAGCAGCAGTGCATGTCTGTCTGATGTGGAAAAAAAAACAGGAGTGCTGCATGGCTGTGTGATGTCGAATAAAGCAGGAGACTTTAATATCGATTGGACTTTATGTAACAACACTAATCCTTCCTCTCATATTAACCTCTATGGCTTCTCACAGGCTATAAACACTCCTACCAGAATAAACAAATATAATAAAAAAAAAAAAACATCTTAGACTGGATTCTTACAAATTGTCCACAACAAAAATATTCAATAGGAACCCTTCCAGATGACCTTAGTGACCACTCTCTCATATATATTATCAGAAATAAAACATGCTTTAACATTCCCTATATAGTGAGGACCATCCATAGCAATAAACACCTTAACCAAGAACTCTTTCTAACTGAACTTTATCATTGTAACTGGTCTCCCCTAAAGTCTCTCCCTATAGATGAAGCTGTTAATTACTTTAATAGCACCTTCCTAGCAATCCTAGACCAACATGCCCCAACCCGTTCCATAAGAATGAAAAATAAACCAGCCCCTTGGCTCTCAAATCATACTAGGAAACTTATCCACAATAGAAACAAATCTTGGACTAAATGGCGGTCCACAAAGAACTCAACTGATCACCAAAACTTTAGACAACAAAGAAATATTACAAAAAAAGCTATCCTACAAGACAAAAAGTACTTTTATATACAACTTCAGCAAACATTACTCAAACAACCACAAAAATTCTGGTCTACTATTAACTCACTTCTATCCCCAGGCAGAGTCGAATCACCCAACCCATTAGGCTCTAACCCAGACTGTCCAATTCAAACAGCCAATGCCTTCAACTCTTTCTTTACTACCACTATACTTAATCTAGCTAATCAGCAAAATCCAGATACATCTAACCTGCCCAAACCTAACTTTCTCCTCCTCCTTTTCACCTAGAGCTTATACCTACCTCCTATATCTCCTCTCTAATTCAAAAACTAAAACCTAACACTCCCTCATCTGACCAACTACCAGCCGAATACCTCAAAATAGGAGCCAAAGCCATTGCCTACCCAGTCACTATATTAATCAATAGATCCTTAACAGAAGGCCTAATCCCATCAATTTGGAAAATCTCCTACATTATTCCTCTCCACAAAGGTGGAGACTCTACTGAGTTCTCTAACTTCCATCCCATTGCTCTACTCTCCCCACTAGCCAAAATTATGGAGAAATGTATCCATAAACAACTTATTACCCATCTACTTCAACATCAGCTCCTGGCTAACTGTCAACACGGATTTCGGCCATTTCATAGTACCACCACAGCCTTACTATCCTTTACTAACTGTATCAACAATAATCGTAACAATAATATTTTATCCTCTGCTTTCTTTGTTGATCTATCTAAAGCCTTTGACTTGGTTAATCATCAACTTCTCCTCCACTTACTGAAGTCCCTCTCCTTCGACCATCCTACCATGAACTGGCTCACATCCTATCTGGACAACCGAAAACAAGTCGTTCTCTGGCAAAACCATCTTTCTGACCTTCTTCCTACCTCTCTAGGTGTCCCACAAGGCTCTATTTTAGGGCCACTATTGTTTTCCATCTTCATAAATGACCTTCATCTCTCCATTCCGCAGTCTACCTGTATCCAATACGCCGATGACTCTACTATCATTTGCTCTGCCTCATCTCAAACTGATCTTCATTGTCACACACAGAAAGCCTTCTCTACTATAGAAAAATGGTTCTCTAACCACTGCCTTCTCCTTAACCCTAAAAAAAACAAATTACTGCTCTTTACCCCATCTGATCTATCACCCCCTCTCCACTTCACACTTACATCTGAAGATGGTACCGTTATCTCTCCAGACCCCACCACCAAACTACTAGGAATTACTATTGACAATCAACTTAAGTTTGACTATCATATAAATTCTACAATTAAATCTACTAATAAAAAACTTGGATCCCTCTACCACATTAAACCTTTCCTGACACCAACAACCAGAGCCACAATAGCCAGAACTCACTTAATCTACCCTGTTATATGCTTCCCCTATATATACAAATCTTTCCAAACATAATCTTAACAATCTGACTAGATCATACAATAATATTGCAAGATTTGCCACCAACTCTCCTTTCAGGACCCATCACTGTCAGAATCTAAAACAGCTAGGCTGGCTTGAATTACCACTACTATTACAATTTAATCAACTCACAATTGCCCACAAAGCCCTTTACCAACCTAGTAATACCCTAATTCTCTCTACCCTTATAAGACCTTATAATAACCTGAAGAATCTGCGCTCTGCCAACAAAATGTTGATACACATTTCCTTCTCAAATAAATTAGCAGGCAAATCTCTATTTTCAAACACAGTGGGTAAAATATGGAATCAACTACCAAACGATCTGACTACCCTCTCCTCTCTCCCATTATTTAAAACCAAACTAAAACTCTTTCTCTCTAATCACTGGTTATGCTCTTGTAATAACCCAGACTAACTATCTTTTCTTTTCTTTTACAAAATACCTGACACTAACATAATTTTACTCCCTACCATATATCTTTACTACTTTCATTTCATTACTACTAGTCCTTCCCTTTAGTCTTTACACTCCCTTCTCCAGTAATCTTCAATCCTATTAACCTTTTCCTTCTGTCTCATTCCTATTTCTGTTAACTCAAGAACTATTACTCTATACAAATGTCACTGCCTAACTATGTTTTCCTTTCTTTATCGTAATATGTTGTTTTTGAAATATCTAGTGCTTCAAATGTAATGTCCAAATGCTATGTAATGTTTTTCTATATATTATTATGCTGTATAACTGGAGCTTTTCTCCCTGGGCCTCCACTGAAAATAGATATGTATCCAGTTGGACTAACCCGGTAAACAAAAGTAAATAAATAAAATAAATAAATACTGAATGTGGATGCGATATGGAAAAAAAAACAAAAAAAACAGGAGCACTGTGTGGCTGTGCGATGTGGAAAAAAAAACAAAAAAACAGGAGCACTGTGTGGCTGTGCGATGTGGAAAAAAAACAAAAAAACAGGAGCACTGTGTGGCTGTGCGATGTGGAAAAAAAACAAAAAAACAGGAGCACTGTGTGGCTGTGCAATTTGTAAAAATACAGGATCTCTGAATGTCCATGAAATGTGAAGGAACAAAACAAAACTAAAAAGAATACATAAATGGGAGCACTTTGTGGTTTTGTGATGTGGAAAAATCAGGAGTGCTGCATGGGTGTGCGATGTGGAAAAAAAGCAGGTGTACTAGATACAAGTGTACACAGAAAAAGGAAGTGGGTACAGACTCTGCTTAAAGGTATACCAGTTAAACACTGAACATCAGAAATAAAGAATTTATTTGTAATTTAATTGAACTAATGAAATGGCTTTCTTGACTCCCTTCCTCCCACAAAGAAGAAACATGTTGCAGAAAGCAGAAGAAACATTTACTCCTCACTCTGACATACTATGATATCACAAGTAGGAATACCATAGGCAATTTATTGGTAGTTTTTGCAACAGCTCTCATGATCTGAACACAGAGTGAATGACTACTGGTGTAAACCTTTCTTTTCTCAACTAATATAGGAACTCAAAGTCAACCCCCAGAGTGAAAACTTTGTGAATTAAAAATTATTAAAGAGTGGTCTCTCTTAGCAGCACTAATCTAGCATGAAACACAATCTGAGAATGCTTAGAAGGGTGCTGAACAACTGTTAAACATCCCCTACACACTGTTAAGATCAAGTCTGGCATTAAAAACTGACAGCAAACAGCACTAGCAGAACATGAGATGACTACATTTCAACTTCGTTTCTGCTTGCTGTCAACAACATTAATCATTCAGAATGTAATTGGGAACGAACTGCTTTCCTTAGACAGGGATTGTGTAAGGTGTCTCCTGTTGTCTGCTTGACAACACTTCCCATCTGCTTTACCAGCTTTCAAAGTTGGCACAACACTTTGCGATTTTTTTTTCTGTAACTAGTAGTACATGGAACAGATAAATCTTGATGCACTACAAAGAATTATTAGATCGCAGACTGTAACTTAGTATTATGTGCCCTCAACATAGATGCAAAGATTCTTCTCTCATGGTTTGCTCTCAAGGTGAATTTCTAGGGATCCATGTCTTGAACACATAATAATCTAGTTATAACCATAATCTTCTATGTGGTTAGCTTTTGCGAGTTTTAATATTAAGCCATAGAATATAATTGCCCGTCTCTTTCAGTATCTTAATCTGTAAGAAATGCATCTTAGTTTTTATTTGAAATGTTAATTCTAAATTCTTTGACTTGTAGTGCAGTATTGTGTGCTGAATGATCATTATATGAATCTGCTGTTAGTTCTTTCTCTTATATAGGGGACACTGTCTACCAGTAGCCAAACTAAGCATGCATGCACTATTTTCAATATCTGCCAGTGACACTGAAGGCATGCCTATGACTTGAAAGCTTCTAATATTACTTAATATGTCAGGACATTAATGGTCTAAAACAACATAATATTAAATTGCAATAATCATTTTATACTAGGTACAAAATGAATTTATGATGCTATGATGAGGATTGAATCAGATACAAGATTCCAAGAGACATGTCTGATATGACTGTGGCATTGATACATCTCAACAACAGACATGCCCGATATGACTGCAACAGTGGTACATCCCAACAACAGACATGCGTGATATGACTGTGGCAATGGTACATTCCAACAACAGACATGCCTGATATGACTGTGGCAGTGGTACATAGATTCATAGATTGGTACTAGACTACCGGCCCTAAGGCCTATATAAGCTTAGCCATAACAATTCCCTGGCTATTTCTTCCCACAATATTTACTTCCCTGGAACCCTGTCTAGCAGGGCAACTGATGTGATTGCTGGGGTGAATTTCCTATCTTCCATCCAATCGTCAAGGTTCCTTTTGAAGAGGGCGAAAGAGGGGCTCTGCTTGACATGTATGGGCAGTCTATTCCAGAGTCTGGTGAGTCTCTGGGTCAGGAACCTATCCCTCCTGCACTTTTTGTTCATTGTGATGACAAGGTTTAGATCCCTGGAGAGTGTGGCTCTGAGGGATTGGGATTTCTTTAAGTGTAGCATGTCCAACAGTTCTGGGATTGACATGGCCTTGTATGTTTAGCAGAGATCACCTCTAAGTAGACAATATGCGACAGAGTATAGCTGAAGTTTTTTTAGATGGTCAGTTTAGGGCATCTGATTAAGGCCTGTGATTCTTTTAGTGAGGTATTTCTGTGGCCTTTCCAGTTGTTGCAGATGTCTTGAAAGGTACATACCAAATGGGGTATTGTATTCTATAACGGGTCTTATGAGGGATGAGTACAGTAGGACATTGACCTCATTTTTTCTGGATGAAAAGCCCTTAGTGATGAGGTGTGCCATATAGAAGGATTTTCTGACTGTTGTGCCGATGTGGTTATCGAAGGAGAGACCACTGTCCACCTGTGTCCCCAAATCTCTTATCACACTTTCAGTGTTTAGTGTACTGCTGCTTATGTGGTAATTCACAGGTACATGTTTTTTCCCAAAGGCGATAACTATACATTTCTTGGCATTGAGCTTGAGCCCATGGCTCTGGCACCAACCCTCTGTTTCTGTAAGGCCCTTTTGTAGACTATCCACATCATTTGGGGATTCAATAATGGCTCCCAGTTTGCAGTCATCTGTGAACTTTGTTAGCCAGAGTCCCTTAGTGCTGCCCTGTACATCAGAAAAGTAGATGCTAAACAAGAGCGGTCCCAGGACTGAAACCTGAGGTACTCCACTTGTCAATTGCCTGGAGCTGGATTTCGAGTCAGCTACTTTTACAGTGTGGGTTTTGTCAGTAAGCCAGTTGGCAACCCATCGAGTGACGTAGGGATTAATGCCCAGCTTAGTAGGTTTATCTATGATTCCAGAGTGGGGGATGGTGTTGAAGGCCTTTGCGAGGTCCAGGTAGGCTGTGTTGACCACCTTACTCTTGTCCACAGCTCTGGAAAATGATTTGAAGAAGTCACTAAGGTTCAGGAGACAAGATCGGCCCTTCACGAACCCAAACTGGGTGGGGGTCCAGTGTTTGAAGGTTGCCAATGTCTTTGTTTAGAAGTTCTATGATGATACGTTCCATGGCCTTGCAGATCAGGCTCATCAGACTGATGGGGCGGTAGTTCCCAGGATCCAAGGTGAATCCCCCCTTGTTGAGTGGAATAACTGTAGCTATGAGCCACTCAGTGGGCATGAAGCCTGAGGTGACGCTATGACTAAACATGACACTTAGGTGAGGTGCCAGTTCATTTTGTAGTTCATGTAGTACACAGCTCGTGATATCGTCTGGTTCAGTGGATGCTGTATTCTTGGCTTTGGAGAGTGTGTTTTTTTACCTGTGTGGCCATTATTGCCAGAATTTGGCTATCCATCAGTATTGAGGTGGACCCTTTAGGGGATGAGATGGGGGTGAAGTTGGCACTGAATCGATCTGCCAGGATATTGGCAATATCCTTGGGATCAGTATATTTAATGCCATTCTGTTGTATCTGAGAGCAGATCTGAGCATTGCCATTCAGATTTTTGGCATAGCTATAGAATGCCTTGTGGTTGCCTTTGGAATCTTTGGCAATTTTATTTTTGTAACTAGCTTTGGAGGATTTTATGAGGGATCTCAGCTTCTTACTGAGGCTAGTAAGGGAGTTTTTTGCATCCTGAGATTTTCCTCTTTTCTGCAACAGTTTCTTCCTTTTGTTGTAAAGTTTGTTTATGGCAGGGGACCACCAGATTGGTTTCCTTTTTTTGGAAGAGTGCGTCTTGGTTCTATTTGGGATGGCACGATTCATGCATGAGTGGATGTGTTCATACAGTGCCTTAGTGTAGGATTCAGCAGTCGAACTTTCAGTTCCCGTCTGCATGGGTGTCATGAAGTTTGTTACTTCTGACTTGAGTAGCATGAAGTTGGCTTTGGAGAAGTTTTTTATAGAGGTTTCCTTACTGGGGGGGGGGGGGGATGTGGATGTCAAGGGTGATTAGCTTATGGTCAGATTTGACCAACAAGGGGGTGACCATAGGTGTGGATCATCGATTTCCCATGTTGGTAATGACCAGGTCTAGGATATTGGAGCCCCTGGTAGGACTATGGTATGGATTAGTTGATCCAGGGCATTGGAATTTATGAATTCCAAGAATCGTTGGGCAAAGGTGCTGGTACACGAGTAGTTTTCCCAGTTAATGGCAGGGTAGTTAAAATCACCCAGTATTAGGGTATTTGGTTGTATCTTAATACTTTCCAGTGTGTTTAGAAAGGTGTAGTGAGAATCTTGGGGCATGGTGGGGGATCTGTAGCAAGCTACAATTTAAATCACAGTCTTACCTAGTGTTAGTTGCACCTGGAGAATTTCAGATGCATTGCGTTGGGCATCTAGCCTGGTATTGTGAATATTCTTGGTGAATATGCACACTCCTCCACCTTCAGTGTTTCGGTCCTGTCCCAACAGCAGATATGCCTGATATGACTGTGGCAGTGGTACATCCCAAGTAGTTTCAAATTCTGACCAGCCTTTACTAATGTTTCCATTAATTATACTGAAATGGAGATTTTTTTAAGGAACTTGTTATTATTCAAAATAATGGGAAATCATGACCTCAGCCTGCAGTACAGAGGGACAAAGCCCTTACTCTGATCCACATGACCCATGTTCAGTTAGCAGCTAAGGCAATGAAAGGACGGGGGCATGGGATGGTGGGAGGGGGCTGACTTTGCCAGTTTTCCCATCCTAAGAGGATGGAGACTCTGTAACACAATGAAATCAATAATTCCAAAGGAAGGGTTGAAGAACTGTAGAAAGAAACTTTTAGATCTGTTTGGCTCATGACGCATGTAAAGCCAAAGACATCCAGGGTGTACAGAAGCATAGTCTTTGAAGACCCCGGGGAAACAGCTTCAGTGAAGCCACTAACTGCCTTGTGGTTGGGCAGCCAAACCTCCTCCTTTACATACTTTCCTCATCTCTAGGAGGAATTAACAGATTGAGTAACTCTAATCCCAACCAAGTCTCTCTCACCACCTGCGGAAGAAATGACCTTGTAAATGCCGTCAACAGAGGAAGAACTGGACCTACTGGGTGTTTGAATGGAAGATATTAAGCAGGTCATCTGGACCCAGGGGAGAGGGAATAATGGGATGACGTACAACTAGAAAACCTCCATGCACTTTCTATCTCAAGAAGTATATGCATTAAAACTTGACAGCATTTTACACTGTATAACTGATAGACATGACTGTACTCTCCAACTTCTCAGATGCATTATAACTGTACGCATCATGCTTTCTTGCTGTTCTCCAAAGTACAGTAAATGCAGGGTGCACCAGAAACTGAGATTTAAATAACTGAAAACAAAAGTAATAATGTAGGAAGCATGCTACATACACATAATGACTGAGCAAATAAATGTATGAGGAGCAAGGGACTGTTACAGATCATAAAGCATAGCTTCTAAAGAATAGCTGATACAGGGATTTAAAACATATATGGTAATGCCAGTAAAGCATTTTAGTTACTAATATTTAAGTTTAACTTTTGTGCTTAAAATCTGATCTGAGTTACATACATCTGAATACAGATGAAGAAGAATATAAACATAGCCAACACTTGCCTGAACTTTGCTAATCCAGAAAATAAGATGCAAAATTATACATGATTGGCAGGTTTGTAAAAAAGCATAATTTAACTAGAATAGCTGAAACAGCTGGATGTTTTAAAAGTCACAGTCATCACTTTCAGGGTCACAGAGATTTTATTGAATCTAGTAAGTCTGTCAAATACACACAATCTCTTTTTATTTTCAACGTATTATGAATTTATGTGTTTGCAGTATAAAAATAGAGACCTGACAGACCTACTAGCTGTTATAGTGTTCTGATGACTGATTACATTGTGCAGTTAAATAAGACATTAATCCAAAAAGACCATGTTAACTGCAGAATCAATCAAGACAAAGAGCTATGTGACCTGTCTAAGCATGTTGTAACAGAAACTCAAAGTTCTCACTTTTATAAGGTATTTACCTATGAATGTCATTAAAATCAGGTCAATTTTTGTAGGGTATTCAATATTTTAGTATTTTGTATTTTATATTCTCCATTACAGCATTCATGAAGCCACAAGCAAGATGTCCAAACTATAGCGCATACTAAAGATGTAAATCAGTTTATTTATGTACTCACTCACTCAGATGAGTATAAAAAAAATGTTCTAAACTTAAATTCCAGTGGTAGATATAGAACCTGAATGAGTAACAAAGTTCTCAGTCATTGTAATTAATTTGAAATCCTATTACACATGACGAATGAAACATGGACCTTAACACTCCATCATTGAAGGGCATTGCAATTACTCTTCAGGTAATTATTTCAAAACTAACAATAAACAGAATATTGACAGTTATCTTCACTGACTGTAAATATTGCAGACTCTTTAATAACTTCCATATATTATCTGGGAAAGCAGATCCAATGGCGTGCTATATATGCTAGCACAAAGGGACATATTCGGCCCCCTAACCCGGAACGAAGCACTAAAGGTGGAGGCGTGTCCATATTCATTAAGGATATCCACACCTCCAGGCTAGTTGCACAGCATAATGCATCTGAGATTATCCAAGTGCAACTAACTCTAGGCAAGACCACAATCCAAATTGTAGCTTGCTACAGACCCCCCACCATGCCCCAGGATTCCCACTCCTCATTTTTTGATACACTGGAAAGTATTAGGGTACAACCCAACACCCTAATAATGGGCGATTTCAACTACCCCACCATTAACAGAGAAAACTACTCATGTATCAACTCTTTTGCTTGGATCATCTTATTCACACCCCCACCAGGGGCAGCAATATCCTAGACCTGGTCATTACCAACATGGGCAACCGGTGTTCCACACCAGAGGTCAATTCCTCGTTGGTCAGATCCAACCACAAGCTAATCACCCTAGACATCCACATCCCGCCCCACCCCCAATTAGGGAAACCACCATAAAAAACCTCTCCAAAGCCAACTTCACACTTCTTAAGACAGAAGTGGCAAACTTCATGACACCCATGCAGATGGACAATAGAGGTACGACTGCTGAATCCTACACAAATGCATTTTATAAGCACTTACACGAGTGCATGGATCATGCTATCCCTAATAGAACCAAGATGCTATCCTCCAAAAAAAGGAAGCCAATCTGGTGGTCCTCTGCCATAAACAAACTCTACAACAGAAGAAAGAAACTGTTGCAAAAAAGAGTAAAATCCCATGACTGGAGGAACTTCATGGTCAACCTCAGTAAGAAGCTGAGATCCCTCAAAATCCTCCAAAGCTAGTTACGAAAACAAAATTGCCACTGACTCTAAAGACAACCACAAAGCATTCTATAGCTATGTCAAGAATCTCAATGGCAACACTCAGATCTGCTCTGAGTTGCAGCACAATGGCACTAAATATACAGAACTAAGAATTCAGCATCCATGAGACCTGACAATATCCCAGGCTGCATTCTACATGAAATACAGAATGAAATGGCACCCTACCTAAGTGCCATGTTCAATAATAACCTCACCTCAGGCTTTGTGCCCACTGAATGGTGCACCATGATGGTTATCCCACTCCACAAAGGGGGAGGCATGACAGATCCCTGGGAACTACCACCCCATTAGCTTGATGAGCCTGGTCTGCAAGGCCATGGAACATATCATCATGGAACTCATAAACAAAGACATTGGTAATCTCCAAATTCTGGACCCTACCCAATTTGGGTTTGTAAAAGGCAGATCATGTCTCCTAAACCTTATTGACTTCTTTGAAGCAGTCACCAAAGCCATAGATGAGGGTAAGGTGGTTCACACAGCTTATCTAGACCGCGCCAAAGCTTTCCACACCATCCCCCACTCTGAAATTATAGATAAGCTCACTAAACTAGGGATAAATCCCTATGTCACAAGATGGGTTGCCAACTGGCTCATGGACAGAACCCACACTGTGAAAGTAGCAGACTCCAAATCCGACTTCAGACCAGTGACAAGTGGAGTACCACAGGGTTCAGTCCTTGGGTCCTCTCCTGTTTGTTATCTACTTTTCTGAAGTACAGGCTAACACAGAAGGTCTTTGGCTAACAAAGTTTGCAGATGACTGCAAACTAGGAGCCATAATCGAAACTCCTAACAATGTGGACATACTACAAAAGGGCCTCACTGAGACAGATGCCTGGTGTCAAAGCCATGGCCTGAAGCTCAATGCCAAAAAGTGTATTGTCATCCCCTTTGGTAAAAACTCTGTACCCATGAACTACCACATACATGTGATAAGAGACCTTGGGACTCCGGTAGACAGTAGTCTCTCCTTTGATAATCACATCACCATAGTGGTCAGAAAATTCTTTTACGTGGCTCACCTCATCACAAAAAGTTTCTCATCCAGAAAAAAAGAGGTCATTGTTCCCCTCTACTCATCACTCATTAGACCAATTATACAGTACAATGCCCCTTTTGGTATGTACCTCACAAGACATCTACAACAACTGGAAAGGCCACAGAAATACCTCACAAAGAGGATTACTGGCCTCAAACAGATACCCTATGCAGACCGTCTCAAAAACTCCAGCTTTACTCAGTCACATATCGCCTACTCAGAGGCGATCTCTACCTAACATACAAAGCTATGTCAAACCCAGAGCTGTTGGACGTGCAACAGTTAAAGAAATCCCAATCCCTCTGAGCTACACGCTCTAGGGACCTAAACCTTGTCATCACAATAAACAGAACATGCTGGAGGGATAGATTCCTGTCCCAGAGACTTCCCCATACTCTGGAGCAGACTACCTATGTCAAACAGAGCTCCTCATTAGCACTCTTCAAGAAAACTCTTGATGATTGGATGGGAAATAGGAAATTCACCCCAGGGATCACTTCTGTGGCTCTGCCTGATAGGGGCACATGAAAATAATTTTCTTGGGTGGCGAAAGCCAGGGTACCTTTTTGGCTAGACTTATATAGGCCCTAGGGCTAATAGCCTAGTACCTACCTATGAACCTATGACTCTATATGTATAACATGCTTCTGATTAGTTCAACTGCATTTTCTTTTGATTTTATAAATATTGCTTGAACTGTGATGCTTCATCCTTTGCCTAAGTGAAAATGAATTGCAATATATTTGTCTGCAAGTGAGAACATCAGTACAGCTATAGGGAACTTTTGGCAATGCTAACATGTGGAAATTTGCTGAGTGCACTGAAGAATTTCACAAACACTTTTTAGAGTAGGCACTCAAAGGTGCATCTGGCCAGAAGATGCAGAAGGGGCTGGAAGTTGTATCATGGAGTGATATAGCAGTTATATGCCTTCCATTAACACACAATCAGTCTGAGGTTCAAAAGCAGAGCTTGAGGACTGATGGCATTCAAAGAACACCAGAGGAAGGAGGGAGTTGGAGGCTATTTCAGTATATGAGGACATACACAGGCAGCTGCATAGTGAAGTAACCAGAATCTCACGTGACAGAAATTGATGATTGAAATAGGAAGTGAGGACAAGCAGCAACTTATCGGGTATATACTTTGGGACAATTTAATAATGCAACTGGGATTTGCAGTACATGATATCATGCCATAATACAAATGAGTTTTGAGAGGTTTGTAGAAATGAATTTCAAGATGCATGAATTGGCATGCAAGCTTGGTAACATTTTTGAAAAAAATGGAAGTGAAAAGCTATGAACTGATTTTGCAATTTAAAACATGACTTTGTAGTTAAAAATTACAGTTTGCATATGCTAACATTGAAAAAAGAGCATTGAAACTGCTTTGAAAGACTGTCTCTAGTCTATTTTAAGTGTGAAAGAAAACTTAAAATTATCATGGAATATGGAGTGGAAGGTGATACACTTGGGTTAATTTAAAGATTGAAAATAAAATGAAATTGTGCAGTGACTAAATGTGATTATAAATAACAGAGGGGTTTTGTGATGCATGTAAAACCAAGAACCTGCTTTGTTGTGGAACACGTGATAATTTATTACTTGTCCCTTTAAATGATGCAATAAATGCAGACAAAATGTGGCTTTCTATGAAATAATGCAGTATTAGATGTTCAAGATGTGGGGGAGATCACATGTGCTCTAAGGGTGAAAAATGCAGAAAGGAATATAGTTAATGAAACTATATGTGAAAAAAATGTTTCCGAAGTAAGATATGACAATGCTGAAAATAGTGAAATATTGCCTGATGAAAATAATAAATCTGTGATTGAAGGACAAAGCAAAGCAATTAAGATGAAAGTTGTGTACGGAAAGAATGAAGGCGGCAATAATTTAAACACTTTGCAATTATTTGAGATACAGTCAATTCAAATTAATAACAACTAGAATATATTAGAGAGAGAGAGACAAGGAATAAGATGCAACACAGAGGAAGCAGGAACAGAAGAAAGGCAGGCGAGGTTACACCTGGAGAAAAGAATACACAAAAGCAAAAGAAGAAATAAAAGCTAGTAAAAAAAGAATAAAATCAGATGAAATAAAGTAGCCATTTTGCCCTCAAAATTATTAGTTTAATAGGGGATTAGAGGAAAATCAGTAGCGTTCATATGAGCTTAACAATTCATTTAGGACATATAACCTGCAGTACATGTAAGATGTATTTTATAAAACAAACAAGAACAGTTTGATAGGTTACGGGAAAGGATTATTATGTTTTTCTTAAGGAGAAGTGCTTGTTCAAGTACTGTTTTTTTTTTTTTATGCAAAACATATAGTGAGTGTAAAGGATATTATGTATATAAGGCCTAGTATAGAATTAATGTTGGACTTACATGTAAATGAATGTGATTAGAATAATAGTTGTATATGTCAAGTGTGAAGTATGATGAAATGTGTGTTTCTAAGAGTATTTAAGATGACTGCTAAGAGATATGCAATAATAATTGTAGTTGTTTTCAAAATGGACTGATGGAAGAAAGTATTGGGAGAAATGAGACTTGCTGTTGCAGATATGAAATTTGCAAAAAGATAGGCAGAGGGAACTAAAATCACAAGCAGTAAAAATTACATTGTTTGAAATTTTTAGATGATGTAAAGGGGGAATGAAGACAATTTGTTAAACAGATCACTGTAAAGTATGGACAATATAAATAAAATAAAATAAAAATAAAAGATGATGCAATTAAAAAGAACTAGAAGTAAAGAACGTCAGAAAAAGGTAAGAAGTGAATAGGAAGATCATCTTACTTGGAACGATGTGTATGACAATTTTACAAAGAGGTAGAAGTTTCTAAAGGAAAAGAAAATGTGTGTGTGCATGTGTGTGTGTGTGTATAGGTTTCGTTCAGAAGCTTGAAATACTGAAATCCCGAATTTCAGTATTTCGAGCCCAAGAAGCCGATTCCACATAATAGAGGGTACTTTTTCCAACACTTCCAAACGAGCGATTGCAGACTTAACAGGCGCTCGCACCGATCTCACAGCTGCTGCTGCAGAAGTGGGCCACACACACACACACACACACACACACACACACACACACACACACACACACACACATACTTTCCTGTCACAGATAATTCTTACATTTTAGCCATAATGGAAAACTACTGTGCAAAAGTTGTGTGCCTGTTAATATCCAAATGTAAAACACGTTAATGAGTATTTTGAATTTCTATTTCAAAACTCTCCAATGACAACATGTATTCCGTAGTTGCTGCACTTTTTCCAACACTGTTCATGAGACAGCACATTTGAGAAATATTCACTGGGAACTTTCTTCAGCTTTTTCTGGAACTAAGCAGCCCTGCTTCAAATGACGCTATGAAACCGTATGGGTACACTTTGCTCTTGAAACTGACACTGTTCCAGTAAGGGTATTTCGTTTATAACATTCGGGTTTAAGTTACCACTGACATTATTCCCTATTTTGCTCTTATGCAACTCAGAAATAAATTTGGGAACATTTCAATGAAGACGCAATATATAAAGTCATTAGTAAGAAAAATCCATTAGGTTGTCCCTGAAAGTCAAGGACAGTCTGGAGTTAGTGTCCACGGACCTCATTTTCATTTCGGTTAAAACAAAGTGGCATTATAACTCTTTTCAGTGCTTTCATTGTGTGATTGAGTAAATTCACTAAGTACAAAATGCCTTTTAGAAAAAAGGCAGTTTTCCGATTTTGGCCCGATAACGGAAAGCACTCATTAGAAGTGTTGCCCCGTTAACGGAAAAGTACCTAAAAATGCAAAATTCAAAACCTCAAATACCGGAGGTTTTGAATTTCATGCTTCTAAAGTTCAGCTACGGTTATGTATTCAGGTAAGTGTGTGTGTGTTAAGGGGTTTGAGTAGGGGCTGTGGTGTGTGTCAGTGTGTTTTGTTGGTGTGATGTTTGTGTGCGAAGAGAAAGTAGATTGTGTGGTGGTGTTTTTGTGTGTGTTTGTATGTAGTGCGACCTCGGAGTGAGAATATTTAAGTAGGGAGGTGTGGGTGGCGCACCCCCCACATGTGGTAGAGTGAATGTGTGTGTTTGTGTGTGTGTGTGTGTGTGTGTGCGTGTATAGTAAAACCACCTAATTCAAAACTTCCGGTATTCGAGGTTTTAAATTTCACAGTTTTTAGTTTTCGTTGTTTTGTGTATTCCACTTCTTGGGCTCAAGATACTGAAATTCGAGATTTCAGTATTTCGAGCGTCTGAAGTGAATCCGAATATATTATATATATATATATATATATATATATATATATATATATATATATATATATATATATATATATATATATATATATATATAAAAGTAGCATTTGTTTCAGTATGAAAAGTTTATAAGAGAAGGGAAGGGTAGTTGCAGGAAGGTTGTGATGGAGTCTGAAGAACTATGGGTTACTGTGGAGATAAGAATGATTAGAAAAGAGAGGGGGATTTTTGAGAAAAATGAGGAAACTGTGTAAGCCCTTTGCAGGCTGGCCACTGTATTACCACTGGCACACCCAACAGGTACTCATGCTTTCCTCTAACACTGCTTGTAAGTATAAAGGGGTTAGGGCTGTGGGACAGCTGTGTTTCCCTTGTCATGTTTGCTTTACAGAAATGATTTCCTCTAACACTGCCTGTAAGGTATATAGGGGCTAGGGCTGTGGGACAGCTGTGTTTCCCTTGTCATGTTTGCTTTACAGAAATGCTTTCCTCTGACACTGCCTGTAAGGTATATAGGGGCTAGGTCTGTGGGACAGCTGTGTTTCCCTTGTCATGTTTGCTTTACAGAAATGCTTTCCTCTAACACTGCCTGTAAGGTATATAGGGGCTAGGGCTATGGGACAGCTGTGTTTCCCTTGTCACATTTGCTTTACAGAAATGTTTTCCTCTAAAACTGCCTGGTAAGGTATATAAGGGCTAGGGCTGTGGGACAGCTGTGTTTCCCTTGTCATGTTTGTTTTACAGAAATGCTTTCCTCTAACACTGCCTGTAAGGCATATAGGGGCTAGGGCTGTGGGACAGCTGCGTTTCCCTTGTCATGTTTGCTTTACAGAAATTGGGAGTTTGCTTCAGAGGTGGAAAATTCTTGGACAGAGATATATCTGTTATGTCATTAAGGTCATGTCATACTGTGATACAGATTTTCATTGCTTGAGACTGTGTTTATGTTGCTGTCAGTTTTGTCTCTCTGCATTTTATCAGTCAGGATGACATCACTGTCATCTGTTGTAGCTAGTCATAGAACATGCCACAGGAGTCTCTGTAATTAAAGAAGAGAGTCAGAGCTTTTAAATGTGCAGGAGGGTATCATGCAAATCTCTTAACCAAGATTTCTCATGTTAGGTTTGGAGTTTAGACAGGTGATTTCCAAAGAACACACTGTATTCTAGTGTGACCATCATGACAGATGAATAGAGGGAATCAAAATCTTCTTTTGACAAAGAGGAGATGCCGTTGGTATCAGCTGGGTGAGTTAGATGGCCTTTCAAGAGATAGTCGTTATGTGGTATTCCAACCAGAATTTATATAAGAATGTGCCTGTGGTCTCTAATGATAATGTCTGTTTTAAGGGAGTCATCATTTATGTGTTGTGTGTAAGAGTTCCTGTTTCCCAGAGTATCTAATGCTATATTTTTTTGCATACAGCTTGAGAAGCTGATCCTAATATCAAGAGGTTATATGAGCTTTGCCAACTTGGGGCATCTCAGTGTCTTTACAAGAGTTGATGGTTCTAAGCTTGCAATTGTCTGTGAACTTAGTCAGCCAGTGGTCTTTAATGTCATATTTTATATCATGTGCCAAGGAGCAGTTTTCCTGAATGAGAGTCCTGTGCTATACCACTGGATATAATTTTCATGAACAATAGTGCTCCATTAAGTGTAATACAGTTGTGTCTATCAATAAGTTAGTTGATAATCCATCAAGGTACTAGAGAAATATATTGCGTGTGATCATTTTGATGAAACCAGAGTGGGGTACAGTGTCAAAGCCCTTAGTAATTTAATATAAACTCTTTGCATAGAATTACCATCATCTAGTGCTTCTGCAAATGTTTGAAAGAAGTTAACTAGGCTTAATATGCACGGTTTACCTTTTACAAGGCCACATTTCTAAATATCTATAGTTTTGCCACTGTTTATGTGGTCCACAATGATCCCATCTATCAGATGACAAATACTGTTGTTGAGATTTAGTTGCCATGGTGCACAGTGGTGCATAGTTGCCATGGTGCACAGTGATGCATCCCTATTTATTTCTGGTGGAGGATTCTTCATGAAGCATGAAGGTTATGAAGACATTTCTATTTCTGGAGTTTTGTGCAGCCAGTAGACCTATGTGCCATATTGAGTTAAAAAAGAAGAAGGTGTCTGACATATAAGCTTATTGATCAGCAAGTAATTTCATAGGTTCATAGGAGACTACAAGACTAACAGCTCAAGAGCACTTACAAGTCGAACTAGTTTTACCCAGATTTTACACAATTTTCTATACCTAGGGGAAAGTTAATAAAGGTCAGCAAGTGGGGTTTTGACTATTTTTACAGACTGCCTCTGTCTATTACTCATTACAGCCAGCTGCACCTCCAGGCATTTCTGCAATTACCTCCTATTGTGTCTCTAGGCGTCAAATATTAATCGTTCATATTTGTATTAACAATTTCTAAACCATACTACATAAAATGATTTGGACTACACATTGCAGATCATGTTGGAGAGAAGAGGCTATCCAACTTCCTTTATCACACTATAGCTGAAGAGGTTAGAACAAAAAGGGAGCAGGGGACTTACACTGTCCGGTTGTCGATTTGTTTACCAAAAAGGGATTATATTGATCTGTTTGGGCACAGTAGATTCAAGATGGCCCTAACTTTTCCTTTTACTATACATTTGTTTGGCCTCAAACAGGTCATATGTAAATTTTGGTCCATTTTGAATTTTGACAATGAGGTGGTTAAAAGAGAAGGTTCACATCCCCTGGTGTCTTACAAAAAGGACATTTCCTTGAGAGAGAAATGTGTAATCCAGGTGACTTTGTGCACCTATCACACATTTAAAATTACCAATGTCCCTTTATCTTTGGCAATGGCATAATGGCATGTAAATGTTTTGGGACCATCTTGCCTCATAAAAAGTATTACTGCTACTCCAAGGGAATAGTTTACATTGCATTATGTGACCTATGTGATGGTTTTTATATAGCTAAAACCAAGAGAGCTCTCAAATAGAGAATCTGTCAGCATTTATATGGCATCAAACAGCATAATGAGAGGAATGCACTACAGAAGCATATCAAGATGTTCCCTACACAATCTTTTAAATTTGGAGCAATAGATCATCTTGATCTGGGTACCTGGGGGGAGGGGGGTACATTTGATGAGAACCTTAAATTGTTAGTGGCAAATCAGGACAAATGCCTGTCAACTATCTGGGCTTAATGACAGGTTGTCCATTCATTCTTTATTAAGATTAAAATCTATGTATTGTTTTTTAACATCTTGGATGTTGTGGTTAACAGATTGACTTAGGTATATTTATGTATGTATGTATATGTGTATATATATATATATATATATATATATATATATATATATATATGTATAAATATATTATTATATGCACATATGAATTATTTTAAAATGTATGTACTTGGTTTTAATTGTTGAGTTTTCTTTAAGAACTTTTATATTGCACAGTGACTAGGGGAAACAATATCTTGTGCTATCAATTAACTTGGTAATTCCTGACCAATGAATTGCTTGGGAAGTGTTTAAAACAGTATTCCTTGCTGATGCTCTTTGTTTCTTGTTCTGAGTCTGTTTTATGACAAAAGCATTTGAATAAAGTGGTGGTACGCTAAATACATTTCTATTTGGCATTCTGTGCTTGACTTGTGGTTTTGAGTTGCACCTTCCTTCTGGATTTACACTTTTTTTTGTTTTTGTTTTTTTTTTGATCAGGAGTAAATTTGTGATTTCCTATCCATCGGCCCAGATTGCACTTGATGGTCAGGGAAGGGCTCTGCTTCACGTGAAATGGAAGCCTATTTAAGGGGAGGGGCAATCTCTGAGACACATATCTGTCTCTCAGGAATGAGCCATACATATCAAAGATCAGTTTTGGGGCTTTGGAGTGGGTGACCCTCATGCAGTTAAGTTTCTGAATATGCAACATTTCCATCAAGGCTGGGTCAGAGACTGATCACGTCTCAGTAATCTGCAGGTACAGTGACAGGGCTTTTACTTGATCCACATCTCACATGTTTATACCCTGTATTTGTTTTGGTGAGAGACCTCTGAGAACATTCCAACTACTGAGGTGCCTATCTAGGTACATGCCATAGAGTGCATTGTACATGATTATTGGTCTGGTGAGGGCTGAATACAGACATACTATGACATCCTTATATCTGGATGCCCTGCCCTTATCAGTTGAACCACATAGAAGGATTTCTTCACTGCTACAGTGACATGGTGGTTAAAGTTCAGATTACTGAGTACTCAGATGTCTCACCACTGGGTCCATTCTTGGGAGGTGTGAGGTGCCATTAATGTTGTAATTTGAAGGCATGTTTGATTTCCCAAAGGGTATTATTATGCACTTCTTTGCATTTATTCTGAGGTTATGACTCTGACAACCAATAAGCCTGTGTCAGAACTTTCTGTAGAATATCAACATCATTGGGGAGTCAATGATCAGCCAAAGGCCATCTACATTTGTCTCGACATCTGGGAAGTATATTCCAAACATGAGGGGCCCAGGTCTGGGCTCTGTGGTACTCCAATGATGACTGGCCTCTTGATGGATTTGGGTTTCCCCACTCTAGCAACACATGTCCTATTTGTGAACCATTTGGCTAACCATCTGGTAACTTAAAGGTTTATGCTCAATTTTGTGAGTTTATCTATAATATCCAAGTGGGCACTATGCCAAATGCTTTGACCAGGTCATGTTAGGTGGTATGCACTTTCTTACTCTCATCTATGGCCTTAGTGACCTTCTCAAAGGAGTCCACCAGACTGAGCAGGCAGGATCTGCCCTTAAGAAAGCCAAAATGGGTTGGTTCTAGAGTCTGAAGATTCCCTAGGTCATTAAGTCCATGATTATCCTTTCCCTAGCCTTGCATATGAGGCTAGTCAGACGTATGTGTCAGTAGTTTCCTGGGTTAGCTGAAGTTCTCACCCTGTGCAGAGTGATGATTATTGCTGTCCTTCTCTCTACTGGGACAAAGCTTGTCTGGAGATGCCATGTTTCAAGATATTTAATAGTGACACTGGGATTGCATCAGGGACCACTGATGCCATGTTTCCACTGCAGAAAGTGCAGTGACGCCCTGCTGTTTTGGGATAACAGACAGAGAAATGATAGGTGTATGTTATGGGGAGTGGCTGGAGGTAATGAGGTTGTGAAATTTGAGCTTAATTTATTTGCCACAAGTTTGCTATTTCGTCTGGCTGAGTATAGTAGTGCCATCTAAAGCCAACTCAGCACATTGTTGAGAGTGTTTCCCTTAAGATTCTAGACATAACTTAACATTTTTTCTGGTTATCCTTTGCTTTGGAGGCTATTTTTATCTCATATTTAGCTTTTGACTAGCTTGTCTAGTTCCCTGATTTGCCTGTCATGACTGAGGGATTTTTTCTCTGTTGTGCATCCTCCCACTTACTTCTAGACAGGAATTTCTTCATTCTGTTGTATAGTCTATTTATGCCAGGGGTCCACGTTTTTGGGCTAGACTAGTGTATTGTTCAGTCAGAAACTGCTGTTTCTATGCAGTTGTTTAAGTGGTTGTACAGGGCATTTGCTGAACATAGGCCTTCTGCATTGGCCTCCATGTTTTCAGGTTAGGGAAACTTCAAATTTAACTATGCTATAACTTAATAGGTAGTAATTTACCTTGTAAAAATTCTTTAGGGTTTTAGTGTTTGATGGGTATACTGCTGTTACAATTATTTCAAAGGAGACCGATTTAAGGGCAATAAGCTGGGGGTTTGTAAAGCTCCCCTGTGTTTGCGGGTACTATGCCAAGGGTATTTTTGCCCAAAGTAGGAATACACTCCAGCTGTTCCAGAGCATTCAGATTAACAAAGTCAAGGAATCTCTGAGCCTGCATGTTAGTGGTCATATATGTTGCCCAGCTTATGGAGGGGTTGATAAAATTGTAAGAAACAAGGCATACTCCACAATACTTAAAAGGTTTATTAAAATAACAAACAAGAGAGCTTTTGTATTAGGAAATCATTCATCAGTATGATAAAACTTCAGATAAAGATCTGCAATAAATACTAACATTCACATGAAACACAAGACACAGCCCAAACAGTCACATCACATCACCGATTAATGTAATAAATGACACAAAGTAACCATTTAAAATTACATTATAATAAAATATCAACAATACACCCAAAAGTAAATGGTAAGCTATCCAGGAAGGCAGCTTGATATCCAAACACATAAAATATATATGAAGAGGGTCAGCGAGGTGCTCTGTTTGACATGTATGCAAAGTCTATTCCATAGCCCGAGCAGTCTCTGGGTTATGAACCTGTCCCTCCAGTACATTCTGTTGATTGTGGTAATGAGGTTGAGGTCTCTGGAATGTGTAGTGTGGAGGGATTGGGATTTCTTTAGATATAGCATTTCTAACAGATCTGGGTCACACATGGCTTTGTAAGTCAAGCAGAGATCACCTGTAAGTAGGCGATATGAGACGGAGAATAGATGGGAGTTTTTTTTAGTCTGTCCATATAGGACAAGTGTTTAAGGCCTTGGATCCTCTTTGTGAGGTACTTTTGCGGCCTCTCCAGTTGTTTTATGTGTTTAGTGAAGTACATGCCAAATGGGGCATTGTACTCAATGACTGGCCTAATGAGCGAAGGGTAGAGGGAAAGAATGAGCTCTTTCTTCCTGGATGCAAAACCCTTAGTAATGTGATGTGCCACATAGAAGGACTTTCTGACCACAGTGGCAATGTGGTGGTCAAAAGAGAGGTTGCTGTCAACCTGTGTTCCCAGATCTCTTATAATGCCTTCTGTGTTCAGTGAACTACCATCGATGTGGTAATTCATGGAACCGGGTTTTTCTCAAAGGGGAGGATGACATAATTTTTGGCATTGAGCTAAAGGCCATGGTTCTAACACCAGTCGTTGGTCTCAGTGAGGCTATTCTGTAGGATGTCAACATCACTCGGGGAGTTAATAATAGCTCTCAACTTGCAATCATCTGTAAACTTTGTCATCCAGCGCCCCATCATTTTGGCATGGACTTCAGAGAAGTAGATACCAAACAGGAGAGGACTCAGGACCAAACCCTGAGGGACTCCACATGTGACTAGTTAGCAGTCTGACTATGGGTTCTATCTGTGAGCCAATTTGCAACCCTCCTAATGATAAGAGGTTGATGCCTAGCTTAATGAGTTTTTCTATGATTCCTGAGTGGGAAATGTTATCAAAGACCTTGGCCAGATCGAGATAGGCTATATGAACCACCTTGCCTTCATCCACAAGTCTGGTGACTGACTCAAAGAAGTCAACCAAGTTGAGCAGTCATGATCTACCCTTCACAAAACCAAACTGTGTGGGATCCAGAGTTTGGATATCCCTATGTCCTTGTTTATTAGATCCATGATGATGCATTCCATTGCTTTGCATATCAGACTCATCAGGCTAAGGGGGCAATAGTTCCCAGGGTCTGTATTTGCTCCTCCTTTGTGGAGAGGGATGACTGTAGCAATGCGTCATTCAGTAGGGATAAAGTCTGAGGTGAGCCTGTGATTGAACAGGGCACACAGTTAAGGTGCCAGTTCACTCTGTAGTTCCAGTAGAACACAGCCAGGGATAATGTCAGGTCCCATGGAATCTGTATTCCTGGCCTTGGACAGTGCTGTTTTAAACTGTGCAGCAGTAATACTGGGTGCCTGGCAATCTACTGGTATTGTGATTGGTCCTGGGGGGGTGGTAAAGTTGGCACTGCATCTGTCAGCCAGTATATTGGCAATATCTGTTGGCTTGGTATAGGAGGTACCTTTGTGTAGTAGCTCAGAGCAAATCTGGGCATTGCCGTGGAGATTCTTTACATAACTATAGAAGGCCTTGTGCTTATCTTCACTATCTCATACAATTCTGTTTTTGTAGCTAGTTTTAGAGGATTTGATGAGGGATCACAACTTTTTGTTGAGGCTGATAAGGGATTTTTTTCCAGTCTTGGGACTTTACCTTATTCCACATCAGTTTCCTCTTCCTGTTGCAGAGTTTTTTATGGCAGGGAACAAACAGATTGGCTTCCTTTTTTGGAGGAGAGGTTCTTGGTTCTATTGGGTATGGTGAGATCCATGCATTTGAGTATGTGTTCGTGCAGTGCATTTGTGTATAATTCAGCAGTCATGCAACTATTTTCAATTTGCATGGGTGCTATGAAGTTAGCTACCTCTGTTTTTAGGAACCCAAAGTTAGCTTTGGAGAAGTTTTTTCATGGTGGTTACCTTTGGGGGGGTAAATGTGGATTTTCAAAGTGATTAGTTTGTTGTCAGATCTAACCAGGGAGGAGTTGACTATTGGTGTAGAGCAATGGTCACCCATGTTAGTAATGACCAGGTCAAGGATGTTACTACTTCTAGTGTGGGTAAGAATGAGCTGGTCCAGGGCAATGGAATTAATAAACTCCTGGAAACGTTGGGCAAGTGTATTGGTGTATGAATAGTTTTCCCAGTTAATGGAGGGGTAGTTGAAGTCTCCTAGTATAAGAGTGTTAGGTTGGACCATAACATTTTCCAGGGTGCTTAGGAACGTGGAGTGTGAATCTCGGAACATGGTTGCGGACCTATAGCAGGCTACGACCTAAATTGCTGTCTTACCCATTGTTAGCTGCACCTGAAGTACTGCTGATATTTTATGTTGGGCTACCAGTCTGGAGGTGTGTGCATCCTTTATGAATATGGAACCACCACCACCTTTGGAATATGGAAACACCATCATTACAAATAAGGCTACAACAAGAGCAGTTGCAGCATGAAAAAGTTCCAAACCTTTTAGAAAGCCTCAGACGTATCTTAGAAAGCATATCTTTGTAACATAAAAGACTTTTAAAATGTAAACAATTCTTATAAGTAAAATTAGTTTTCTTACCTATAAATTTCTTAAGTTCTGGTGGTTATTAAAATTGCCCATGAGTAATGCTGGGCTGAAGTGATTCTAATAACTTCAAGTATGTGGTGTGGTCTTCATCGTTGATGGTTGTGGGCCTGTTCCTAGTGATGATATGCTGGAATATTTTGCTTATGGTCAGCTGGACTTGGAGTAGCTCAAACAAGACATCCTGCTTGACCAATCCAGAGGAGTGATTG
Organism: Protopterus annectens; assembly: GCF_019279795.1. Classification (NCBI taxonomy): domain Eukaryota; kingdom Metazoa; phylum Chordata; order Ceratodontiformes; family Protopteridae; genus Protopterus; species Protopterus annectens. Next base: position 672,063,992 of record NC_056748.1, on the reverse strand, counting down.
CTTTATTATGTAAATGAAAACACCTCCTCCTTTCATTTTTTTTTCCTTTTCAGAAGGTCGTCTGAATGTGTGATAGGCATTGTAGTTTTGTACTGATGGGGTGCTTTCTGCAGTCTTGAGCTATGTCTCTTTAACTGCACAGATGTCAGCATTCTCCAGGGCACGGAGAGCTTCCAGGGAGTGCAGTTTCTTGTTAAGACTCCTAACACTGAATAGTATTACCTTCTGCTTGCTATTAGAAGAATTTGTTACATTGGTAGGTCTGTTCATAGGTTCATACTAGGCTATCTGCCCTGCGGCAATTATAAGCCTAGCCCGATTCTGTATGGCTTATGCCACCCCTTGATTTGAGTATACTGTGCCCTTTTTAAGGTTTAGTTTACTGTGTCTCTGTCTAATCGTGACACGGGAGTAATCCCTGGGACAAACCTACGATCCCCCATCCACTTATCGAGATTCTTCTTGAAGAGATTCAGTGAGGTGCTCTGTCTCACATGAACTGGAATTCTATTCCAGAGCAAAGGGAGCCTCTGGGTTATGAACCTGTCCCTCCAGCAAGTTCTATTTATTTCTGTGCTGAGGTTCAAGTCTCTCGAGTGTGTGGCTCTAAGGGATTTAGATTTACTGAGGTGGAGCATGTCCATTAATTCTGGATTTGACATAGCTTTGTATGTCAGGCATAGATCGCCTCGAAGTAGGCGGTATGCAACTGAGTAGAGCTGGAGTTTTTTTAACCGAGCAGCATATGGCATCTGTTTGAGACCCTTGATCCTCTTGGTGAGATACTTTTGGGGTCTTTCTAATTGCTGCAGGTGTCGGGTAAGGTACATCCCAAAAGGGGCATTGTATTCTATGATGGGCCTGATGAGGGATGAATAAAGGGGCATGATTACCTCTGTTGATCTAGATGTGAAACCCTTCGTGATGAGGTGGGCTATGTAGAAGGTCTTTCTAACCACTTTGGCAATGTGGTTTTCAAAGGAGAGATTGCTATCAACTTGGGTCCCCAGGTCCCTAATAACTTTCTCTGTACTTAATGGGTTTCCGCCTATGTGGTAATTTGTGGGCACATTGTTTTTGCCAAAGGGTATGACTATACATTTTTTGGCATTTAGCTTTAAACCATGGTGCTGGCACCAGTTATCTGTCTCTGTGAGACCTTTTTGAAGGATGTTTGTGTCAGCTGGAGAGTTGATTATGGCGCCCTGTTTGCAGTCGTCTGCGAACATGGTGAGCCATAGTCCTCCCACGTTTGCTTGTACCTCAGAAAAGTATATACCGAACAAGAGTGGTCCCAGGACAAAACCCTGTGGGACGCCACTTGTGACCGGTTTCGAGTCTAACATGGCTCCAGCAACTCTCACTCTGTGGGTTCTGTCTTTGAGCCAGTTTGCGACCCATCGTGTGACATAGGGGCTTATATTTAAGCTGGATAGCTTATCTATGATGCCCGAGTGGGGTATTGTGTCAAATGTCTTCATCTATGGCTTTGGTAACTGTTTCAAAGAAGTCAACCAGGTTCAAAAGGCAGGATCTGCCCTTGACAAAGCCGAACTGGGTAGGATCTAGTGTCTGTAGGTCCCCAATGTCTTTGTTTATGAGCTCCATGATGATCCTCTCCATAGCCTTGCAGACTAAGCTAGTCAGGCTTATGGGGCGATAGTTTCCAGGGTCCGTAGAGGCTCCACCTTTGTGGAGTGGGACCACTGTTGCTGTACGCCATTCTGTGGGCACATATCCTGTACTGAGGCTGAGATTGTATAGCTGTTTTATTTGAGGGATTAGTTCCTCTTGTAGTTCATGTAGGACGCAACCTGGGACGCCATCTGGTCCCATGGAAGCAGTGTTTTTTGCTTTGGAGATTTGGCACTGCCTAAAAAGGCATTATGCGGTTGCTCTGGTAAAGCAGCATGGTCTGTTAATTATGTTATGCCAGAGTGACAAATACTAGATCTCCTTGGAATGACACCAGTATTTAAGCTAATGATTGAAGTCAATAATTTTCTTTTTGTATTGTGGTATCATTCTTGTTAAGGGTAGAATGCTGCTCAATGCAAGACTCATACCAGCTTGCAACATGTATTCAATGAGGTCCATTGTGTCTCTCTTCATATAGTCCTGGGAGGTATGTCTCACACCCACACGGACTGTGACTGAGTCATACTAGTACGTGTGCTTGAGTGACCTGAGTGCCTGCATGACATGGCAAATCCTGGACAATGAAAGGCAAGCAAATGTAACACTGTCTTTATCCAACCTGTTGAGGGAGATGTCTGTGTGTCTCATGATGGAGTCTCCTATGACAAAGATGTTTGAATGTGTGGTGATTTGCTTTAAGGGTTTGCTTGTGGGGAAACTGTCATTTGTATTTGTGTGTGTAGTGGTTAGCGTTGACTTGGATTGGTTTATATGTGGTTTATGCGGGCAGCATGCGGGAGGCCTCTGAGATTTTGGTAAGATACTTGTGATTACCTCTGCATATGTGGGTTTGTGTGTCAAGCCCTTATTTAGTGAGCAAAATAATGTGTGTGTGCTGACAAACTGTTTGCCATTTGATTTGTTAGTATGTGAGAGTCCTGTCTCAATTTTCACAATGTAACTACATCTCTCACATACTGTTATTGTTTGTTTCAGGATTAAGCAGTTGCTACATTGCCTCAAGATGCCTATATCCAACAAGCTGGACACAGAGATAGCAGGAAAGTTCTCATCCATGGCTTCAGGTTGTTTAACCAGGGAGATGAGTGGTGTGATTTAACTGGATTGGGATGATAACACATGGATGAAGAATGGGTGCTATTTTCGGTGTGAACTGCAGCTATCCAAAAGGGTGTTGTTGCTGTGTGCACAACACAAATGCTGCTGGAGTAGCAGGGGGACTGGAAAAGATTACAGAGAAGTTATTCTAAGGGATATTTTAATGTGTTATCATTTGCTTCTATACAGGGGACTGCTAACTGCCACCACACAGAGATTAGCCTTGCACAAACACACAGAATCGGAAAAACAAGTTTTGCAATAGCAAGACCTATACAGCGATCAGGAAAACACACAATAAGCTTTTAGCCAACAGCACCCAGCTTAGATAGGTTTACTACAGCACCCTTCTGCCACAAATGTGCAGTCAGGCAAAAAAAAAGAAGATCCTCAATGTGAAAATGTTGATTTTAGAGCTCAAGTGCTGGGAAACCACATCATATAGATACTACTATACTGTAAAACTAATAAACACAATGTAATAAAGTACCACAACAGCAGTGGAAACAGTTGAGATTTGAAACTCTACTAAACAGCAAGAAATCTCACAATTAATATAATATTCTTATGAAATATAGTAAGAATAATCAGCAGAAGTGCAAAATTATACTTATTTTTTTTCTTTTAGCAGTGGATGGCTTTAGATGCAGTGAAGTATGTGTAAATCTCAGGCAACCTAGCCAGACCAAGAGCAACTTTGAGGAATTTCAAAGAGATAAGCAATGAAGAAAAATATTTTTGTATGGATTTTGTAACATTCTTTTACAATTTTATCTATTTTAAATAATGGATATCTACCTCCATGCATTCATCTTCATTTTTAATATAACAATATAGGCTACACAAATTCACAAAGAATGCAGCTATGCATTCTTTAATAATTGAGGATGAAGTGTATTAGAAATTGAAAGCCATTTATACTTCAAAAACCTAAATTACAAGATTTGTTTTACATAGTAGTTCAAACTTTGCTGATGTCTGGACAGCTTATTATTTATCCAGTTTACAAACCCTGAAATTTTTTTAAAAACCATAACTGGAAAAAGGTTAGTAACTAGCTAAGGAATACCATCATGGCTACAAATATTATTAAAATTATAACCACAACAGCTATTAAAATGTATCAAAATAAAATGGCAGTAGTGAATATAAGAATGTATGGTTACAGTTTGCTCAGCATTGCATAACTGACACCCTTCTATGTATTTATACAACTGAAAAAATCAAAGTTAATGCAAAAATTACTGATATTGTAAATGGGAGTACACATACCTTTGAGAGTCAAGGAAATGGCAAACAGCATTGCTCATGCAGGTTCAGGATGTATGATTTCTACCCAAAGTATAATCAGTATCCAATTAATTAAGAAAGACAGATAAAACAATGTTTTTTTTCCAGGAGATAACATCCAAACACACAGAGACAGACAGACAGAGGTGCTCGCACACGCACACACACAC